>NW_004444125.1:2434326-2446438 GCF_000243295.1 Trichechus manatus latirostris | reverse complement strand
AGAACAAACTAGTTTCTCATTAAACAGTTAGTACACATATTGTTTTATGACATTGGTTAACAACCCCACAACATGTCAACACTCTCCCTTCTCAACCTTGGGTTCCCTATTACCAGCTTTCCTGTCCCCTCCTGCCTTCTAGTCCTTGTCCCGGGGTTGTTGTGCCCCTTTAGTCTCATTTTGTTTTATGAGCCTGTCTGATCTTTGGCTGAAGAGTGAACCTTGGGAGTGACTTCATTATTGAGCTAAAAGGGTATCTGGGGGCTATACTCTCTGGCTTTCTCCAGTCTCTGTCAAGCCAGTAAGTCTAGTCTTTTTTGTGAGTTAGAATTTTGTTCTTTATTTTTCTCCAGCTCTGTCCAACACCCTCTATTGTGATCCCTGTCAGAGCAGTCAGTGGTGGAAGCCAGGTACCATCTAGTTGTACCGGACTCAGTCTGGTGGAGGCCATTATAGATGTGGTCCATTAGCCCTTTGGACTAATCTTTCCCTTGTATCTTTAGTTGTCTTCATTCTCCCTTGCACCTGAAGGGGTGAGACCAGTGGAGTATCATAGATTGCTACTCACAGTCTTTTAAGACTCTGGATGCTACTCACCAAAGTAGAATGTAGAACATTTTCTTTATAAACTATGTTATGCCAATTGAGCTAGATGTTCCTTGAGACCATGGTCCCCACAGCCCTAAGACTAGCAATTCGGTCCCTCAGGGAGTTTGGATGTGTCTATGGAGAGACCACCATTTTTTGAATAGCTGATTTTCCCCATCACCAGCCTTGAGGGTTGTCCCAGATCTCTAAATAATTGCTTGTAATGGCTGACAGTAGTATGCCTCCTGAGTCCTATTCTCAAGCCCACCTACATTAATTTTTGAAGTATGGAAGTGAGCTCAGCTCTGTTCTTTACAATCATAAACATCTCTGCACCATAGTTCCTGTATAAAGACCTTACTTAAAAAATTACAACAATTTAAATACATATCCATGGTTTCAAAACTGTGATTTAAAAGACTGGAAAAAATGACAAGACGTGAAAAAAAGCAAGTAAAAATAAATAATGTAGTATTGGATTTTAATGAAAAGTATAAAATAAATATCCATGAGTCCATATTGGTATAAATAAATGACTGATTAAACAAATACATGGGGGAGAATAGACAAATTTCTTGTACAGAAGAATTTCAAATAATTTAATTGGATCCTCTGCCATCAAGGAGGTGGAGCAAAACTCTCCACTCCTTAATATGAGCTGCACCGAATGACTTCCTTTCAAAGAGTATAGTATACAAAGGAGAAAATTAGCTTTACAATGGAGAACCTTGACAAACACTACCTCAGCCAGGAGATCAACATCAGCTTCAAGAGTGGTAAATCACGTCGATAGTATGTACTTCTGATATGATGTGAGACAAATAGCACTAGCACTTAACCTCTGTGGTCATCCTTCCTAAAACATATAACTCAGCCTAATTATGAAATTTAAAAAAAAAAAAATCATGCAAGTCCCAGCTGAGTGACATTCTACAAAATACCTGGCCAGTGCTCTCAAAAGTGTCAAGATCATCAAAAACAGCCAAGAGGAGCCTAAGAAAACATGACGATTAATTGTAACATGGTATCCTGGATGGGACCCTGAAATAGAAGAGGGACAAGAAGGGAAAACTGAGGAAATCTGAATAAAGTATGAACTTGAGTTAATGATTTATCAATATTATTTCATTAGTTGTAAGAAATGTAACATAGTAATGTAAGATGTTATTAATAGGGGAAGCTGGTTGTGGGGTATATAACAAATAATTTTTTCTCTAAATTTAAAACTGTTCTAAAATAGTTTATTTTTTTAAAAAAAGTAAATCACAGAAAAATAAGTATAAATTGTGCATTAATTTATATGGGTGTTAATATAGATGCCTACAAAAAGATACGGAAAAGTGCACATCACGTTATTGACTTGATTAGTTCTAAACCCGTTGCCGTTGAGTCGGTTCCAACTCATAGTGACACTATAGGACAGAGCAGAACTGCCCTATAGGGTTCCTAAGGAGCGGCTGATGGATTTGAACAGCCAACCTTTTGTTTAGCAGTTGAGCTCATGACTACTGCGCCACCAGGGCTCTGGTTGAGAAACAGGGTTCTAGAAACCGAAGAAAGCCCAGTTATACTAACAAATACACTTCACAGAGGTCAGTAGGAAACTGCAGCTCAAAGACCTACATGGTTGTCCAAGGGTTATGTGTACCAGGTCCCTGGCCAGACCAAGTGCAGACAAAACTTGCTGTTAGGAAGGGCACCCTCGCCTGAGTCAGGTTTCATCCCCTTTGGCTCCGGACTCAGCAGGTGCAAGCTTGCAGGTCAGAGTCCTTGCATACTCAAAGAAGGTTGGGGAAGGCAACGACTGACGCAGCCCAGGCGCTGTGCACTATTTGCCATGGAGAGCAAGTGCCATGTCTCGTTTTTGATTCTTCATCCTCAGCATCTTGCCATGGGGCCCTGCATGTTGTTTTAGTAATAATAGCTCATACGTGTGCTTGGAGCATAGTGACTATTTTTTGTGTGTGTTATCTCATTTAACCTCCCAAATTCCTGTGCCATAGTACGATTATTTTCCCTAGTTTTCAGATGAATAAATTTAGAAATAGAGAAATTAACCTACCCAGGGTCACTCTGCAAGTAACTCATGGTGCTGAGGCTCAGCCTGCAGGTGCTCTCAGATGTCACCACATCAGCCAATGCCAGGGATCCCGTCAATCACCGTAAGAGATGTCAGCAATTTGGATATGTTGTGAAGTTTGGAGGGAGGTGGAGTTACTGCTAATATTAATGGCAAAAGAAGAGTGTATGAGCCTTCTTTTCTAGATGAAATAAAACCAAATAAAAACACCTGTATGCAAAATGCTCACACCTGGGACCACGCGTCCCATTTATCAGCACTATGAAGTGCCGGGACTACAGTAAACGTTCTGGGCAATGCACTTGCCATGGATTGCTGCAATTCTTCAGGATGGTCTATGGGGCTTAAGTGTTCCTTCCAAGTCCAGAGTGTTTTTAATGCATGTTTTATCTAACCAGTCACTGGGCTAATGTTCTAAGTGTCTCCAGTGGGTCCGTATATAAGCTACTTTTTTCTTTTTTAACAAGAAAAAATTACCAGCAGCAACAGCAGAGAAATTGCCTACTTAACCCACAAAATTCTATACTGTATAATAGATTATAAAAGAGTTCAAGGTCCAAAAATCTATTCAGTTATCAGATCTTAGAGGAATATTGTTGTCTTGAGTTTTGTTTTGTTTTTTTCCAAAACCCTCACTAAAACACCAAAACCTTCATAGCATCTAGAATAAGAACTTGCAACAAAGTAAATTAAATGCTCCAGAAGTTTTTATTTAATTGACTAAATATAGTTCAGCACTTTTTATTGATAGAAATAATGGTTATCTTCTAAATGAGATATCTTGCTAAAACACATGTCATGCAGTCCCTTTTCATTAAAAATAAGTTCCAGAGTTTTATCCTGGCATTCAAAGTCCTTCAAAATCTGACCCCAGCCTACCTTGCCAACCCCATTCTCTCTCTATGTATAGCGACCTACACTCTCTGTATAACAAGATACTTCTGATTGCCTCCAATTGTTTAACTTTCTTGTCTCCATTATTTTGCTTATTTTTGTTCTCTCTGCCCAAAATGTTCTTTCTCTCGTGTCTATTAAAAATACTCCAAAACCAAATTTAAATCCAATTTCCTCTGTGAAGCTATATTCAGTTGTTCCCACTCAGAATTACCTTTACTCTCTCTCTGGCACAAATAACAAATTGTGTGCAGCTCTAATGTGGCTGTTATAGTCTGCTAGGGGTTCTAGTTAAAAGTATGTATTTGCTCTACAGCCACCATTCTCTACATCTTGAAGACACACACTC
Source organism: Trichechus manatus latirostris (assembly GCF_000243295.1). Classification (NCBI taxonomy): domain Eukaryota; kingdom Metazoa; phylum Chordata; class Mammalia; order Sirenia; family Trichechidae; genus Trichechus; species Trichechus manatus. The sequence continues at coordinate 2,442,527 of NW_004444125.1, read as the reverse complement.
TTGCCTTATGCTTTTTGAGTCTTCCAGTGCCTTACCCAGAGACTCGCACATAGTAAATGTTCAAGAACTATTCATTTAATTCAGTGGTTCTCAAATCTGGCTGCACAATAGAAGATGGGATGCTATTTAAAAATAGTAATGCCTAGACACATTTCAGGGTAATTAAATCAGAGTTTCTGGGTGTGGGGCCAAAACATTGCGACTTTAATAAAGTTACTCTGGTGATTCTAACATGCATTCGTTTAACTGAAGTGGGAAGCTGGTATTGCAGAAGTGTGAGAAGCAAGAAGGCAGGAGAGAGTTAGCTCTAAGATGGCCCTCCCCTAATTCACAGTCTTGTCTAGACCTTGATCGTCAGCATCTCTGGAGACTGATTATTGTACCTGAAAACGTTTTTGGTTTCACCATGACTTTGAAGTGAACTGTAACTTCTAAAGAAATCTGTGATGACACAAAAGGAAGGTAAGATATGTAGCTGAGAGATCAGCCCCCACATGTGGAAATGTTTTCTTGGACTCTGGAATGTACCTGTTAAAAAAAGGGGGCTTTGAAAATTTTAGTAGCATATGCTTCTGTTCATCCGCATGCAATTTACTGATAATGATGTGCAATCACTTCTTCTCAAACTCAAAATCAGTTGTCTTCTGAAGGTGTTTCCCTCAGTCAGGTCTATGGTGCTAACATGTGGATTAGACAGACCACACTTTTATACAGTGATGCTTTGTGGAAGTGGGCTCCACGCTCTCAGGCTTTGCTCCCCTTCTGTCTTTACAGGTGTAGGGCTAAAGGAGAGTTGTTTCTCCAAGATACCAGTGAAAACTAGTTCTGTGAAGCAAACCTATTGACACTAACTCTGTGGTTCTCGAGCTTGAGCGTACATCAGAATCATCTGGAGGGCTTGTTAAAAGACAGACTACTGGGTCCCACCCCTAGAGTCCTTGATTCAGTAGGTTTGGGACAAAACCTAGGAATTTTAATTTCTAAGATCCCAGGTAATGTTGATGCTGTGGATCCAGGGATCATACTTTGAGAATCATTGCCCTAGGTAGAAGAGCAAAAAGTAACGATAGAGTAGGAAAAGATGAATTGATTAGGCTTTTTAAGTGGTATGGATTAAGGTTGTAAGTGCTTATGAAACCCTGAAACTATTGCCCTGGGATAATTTTCAAACCTTAAACCAAAAATATCCCCTGAGGGGTCTTCTTAAAACCAAACAGTAATTTAGCTTAGCTAGTAAAAAATATCTGCCTTGAGCATTATGCTCTTTTAAGAATTATCTATATGAGATCGAATGGTCAAGAACAACTAGAAAGATTAGATGGGGACCTTAGGGAGCCGTGAGTTTATGTTAATGGAGGAGGAACAACTCAGAAAAGGAGGGTGAGAATGGTTACACAACTTGAACAATGTAATCAATGTCACTGAATTGTACGTGTAGAAACCGTTGAATTGGTGTATGTTTAGCTGGGTATATTCTCAACAAAAACCAAATTAAAAAAAAAATTTTTTTAAAAGATGAGGAAGAAAGAGCAATAGCTATAGTTCTTAGTGTTCCAAAAATTCTTCTGTGGCTAACCTATGTTACCCTTTAGTAACAAGGAATAAAGAGTAAATGTGTACATGATTTGCAGCCCCAGGTTGCTCTGAGTTATGAGTATGTAGATGGAGTTATGCCACAAGATGAGAATTTAGAGGGAGGTTGTGTGTTTCTACCACAGAATTTTTTTCAATCACAAGTGTGAAGCTTTATCACAGTTTAAAACGGCCTTTTCTAATAAGAAAACCAACTTTGCTGACCACGATCCTTCCCAAGTACATGGATCACAGCCTGTGCCTGAAGCTCCAACAGCAGGGAGGCTCTTGGCTGGATCCAGAAGGTGCTCTGGGGTGAGAAGGGAGAATATGGGGAAAAAAATTTAAAAAAAGGAGCTATTTTTCTGATTTACAAACTTATGTTTTTAGCTGCAGTTTGTTTCATGTAATAACTCTCTTCTAGGACATTATATTGATGCTGAAAAAGCCCAGTGACAAAAGATTAATCAGCCCCATGTTTTCTCAAAAACCCAACAGAGCTCTTCACCTTCTGCATACTGAGGAAGTCCTGTGTTAGGCTATGGTTGAGAAGATAAAACATAAATCTAAAAGATGATCCCATCCAACAAGAAGCTAGAATCTACTCTCTGAAAACAGGCAAGATGGAGCTGACAAACCCAATGCCAGTACCCTGTTAAAGAGGAGGAGGAGAGAGAAGGTGGTTGTTGGGGAATCAAATTCTTATGTTATACAGAATAACCAGTTAAGCTCATGCCAGCCAGAAAATATGGCAAATCCTTCAGAATTCTAGTAACAGAACAGGATTTTACCTTCAGAAAGGTTGGACTGGGTCTTTCTTGATCTTTAAATTTCCTTTTCAATTCCCCCCCTCAAGCTGGTCCCCATGAATAGCCCACCCTTTTCCATCCAGTAGTGCAGAGTACTCCCTTACATATACGACAAGGTTGGAGAGGGCTTCAAGCTTCAACACCCAACAGCCATGGGCTTTGGAGAGAATGAGTTCTATACCTTGGCCTGACCCCACCCAAGCAGCTACTGAAGGAAGTATGTGTTGGGGTGTGGGGTAGAAGCAGAGACTATAAGAACTATAGGAAACACAACATTTAGCTCAGAGCACTTTCTTACATCACCTAACCCCCCTCCCTAACTGTATAGAGTTTCTTACTTTCCTGGAGTTTAGTGGATGTCCCTGGAGTCAGGACCAGCGAGGCAACCCTGGTCAGCTAGTTTTGTTGCTTTCCCTCTCTCTCCTCTTCACCTTCCAGATTTGCAGGAAGAAGAAGTGCTTAATAGAGTGTATGATCCTTTATATTGTTCTTCAATATATTGATTACATTCTTCAACTTGTGCAACCATTCTCACCTTTCTTTTCTGAGTCGTTCCTTTCCTGTTAACATAAACTCACTGCCCCCTAAGGTCCCTGTCTAATCTTTCTAGTTGTTGTTGTCAATTTGATCCTATATAGATAATTCTTTTTTTTTTTAATTCTTGTAGTTTAAGTGAAAGTTTACAATTCAAATTAGTCTCTCATACAAAAATTTATACAAACGTTGTTATATGACCCTAATTGCTCTCCATGTAGTATGACAGCACACTTCTCCTTTCCACCCCTGATTTCCCATGTCCATTCAACCAGCTCCTAATCTTCTCTACCTTCTCATCTCACCTCCGGACAGAAGCTGCCCATTTAGTCTTGTGTATCTGCTTGAGCTAAGAAGCACACTCTTCACGACTATCGTTTTATGTCCCATAGTCCAGTCCAATCTTTGTCTGAAGAGCTGGCCTCGGGAATTGCTTTAGTTCTGGGTTGACAGAGAGTCCGGGGGCCATGTTTCTGGGGTTCATCCACTATCAGTCAGACCATTAAGCCTGGTCTTTTTACTAGAATTTGAGTTCTGCATCCCACCCTTGCCCTGCTCCGCCAGGTGATCCCATATAGATAAATTTTAAAAGTGTTTAATACGCATGTGAAAATATTCGAGCAACTCTTATTTAGGGAATCCTCCAGATTTGTATGTTTCGTACCTAGTAAAGGATACAGGATCTTTTTAATTGCATTTTTTTATTACTAGAGTGTTCTTTTGAGGACCTGTCAGGGAACATACTTAGATATTCTTTCCATTGGCACCTTATGATCCAAATTCTTGCCTGTTCAATGCAAAAAAATAAAAAAAAAATCCTAAAGAATTATTTCTTTTAAAGGACCCAACTTAAATACATCTGTGGAAACTAAGGATAATTTATTTCAAAATTACGTTAAAAAATGTTTGCAGTGTATGCCCAAACTTTTCCAGATGTTAAAACAAGTAAACAGTATTAGATCAGATTTAATTTGGTTTGGTGTTTTAATCAACTTTTACCTGATTTTCTTTTTTGCTTCTAAAAAGGTTTATTTGTATTTTGGAGGTGGTCTACAAGTGTTAATTTTAGCTTTTCTTTGTAATGTAAACACACACACCGAGGCATTTTCTTATTATAAACTCAGTTAGATAAACTTTCAGTGTAGCTCTGCTTCATTAAACCAGGAAGTTTATACACTCTAACAAAAAAAATATGGATTTCCATTTCATGTTGGCCTCGGTGGTACTGTGTATAATGTCGTTAGTACTGGTAGCTGGAATCCTCTGTGGGAGACTGATGAAAGACAGATACAAAAGGGCATCAGAAACCAAAAAAAAAAAAAAAAAAAAAAAATGTGGGATGTGGCTTTAGAAGCAAGGGCACTATTTACTAAGGCAGAAATTATTTCTTGTGATGTGGCCTTCCAAAACCAGAGGAGACTGAGATTGGGGCTTCCTATATAACACGGCAGGTTGTAGGAGGAAGCTAGACAAGCTCAGGGAGAGGAAAAAGTTTCTTTACCTTCCAGATCTGCAGGAAGAAGAGGTGCTTAATGGAGAGAATGGTGCTTTATAGTGTTCTTCAACAATAGTTTTTATAAATTTCTTTGAATGGTGGGGAAATCTGTTGATTAAGCTCCTGTTTAGGGTACTGAAAGAAACAAATTACAGGTTGTTGTTGTAACAGGTGCTGTCGAGTCGATTTCAACTCACAGCGACCCCATGTGAGAGCAGAACTGGCCCATAGAGTCTTCTTGGCCATAATCTTTACAGAAGCAGATTGCCAGATCTTTCTCCCACAGAGCCACTGGATGGGTTCGAATCTGCCAACCTTTCAGTTAGCAGCTGAGTGCTTACCACTTTGGGCTACCAGGGCTCCTTACATTACAGGTTAACCAAGTTAAATTATAGTGATGGGCTAAGGTGAGAGTTCATATTTGATCCTTCTCATGGCAAGCCTTGTTTGAACAAGATTCTCCTGGATTCTATGTGTTAATAAAGGCAGATTAATGTGCTTGTCTGTATGTGTATTTTAATTATGTGTATCTATGTGATATTAGGAGTCCCTGGGTGGTTGTTATTAATGAGCTTTAAAACTCCTGATAACCAAGCCAGGAGCACTGGTGGCACAGTGGTTAAGCACTTGGCTCCTAACTGAAAGTTTGGCATTTCAAACCTACCAGCTGCTCTGTGGAAAAAAGATGTGGCAGTCAGCTTCTGTAAAGATTACGGCCTTGGAAACCTTATGGGGCACACTGTCCTGTAGGGTTACTAAGAGTCAGAATCAACTCAGTGGCAATGGATTAATAATCAAGCCCAATAGTTGGACTCCTTCAAATAGGGTCACTATGAGATGGAATTAACTTGAAGGCAATGGATTTATAGTTAGAATAAGGAGCCGTAGTGGCGCAGTGGTTAAGTGCTCAGTGGAAGAACAGACCTGGCAATCTGCTCCAGTAAAGATTATGGAAACACTAGAAAACATTATGGGGCAGTTCTACTCTGTCACGTAGAGTTGCTATGAGTTGGAGTTGACTCGATGGCACACAACAGCAATATAGTTGGAATGAACTCGAAGGCAACAGGTTTTTTTGTTTTGTTTTTAATTCTTCCTTTTTTTTTTTTATTGTACTTTAGATGAAGGTTTACAGAACAAATAGTTTCTCATTAAACAGTACACATATTGTTTTATAACATTGGTTAACAACCCCATGACATGTCAACACTCTCCCTTCTCAACCTTGGAGGAACTTTTTTTCTTTTTTTTGGTGAAAATATACATAGCCAAAGATACACCACTTCAAAAATTTCTACAGGAACAATTCAGTGACATCGATTACATTCTCCCAGTTGTGCTACTATTCTCACTAACCTTTTCCAAATTATTCCATCACGATTATCTTCAACTCACTGCCCCCTAGGCTTCCCATCAAACCTTTTACGTTGCTGTTGTCAGTTTGATCTCACATAGATAATTCTTTCTTTTTGTACTTTAGATGAAGGTTTACAAAACAAATAGTTTCTCATTAAATAGTTAGTACACATATTTCCCTACGACAATGGTTAACAACCCCACGACATGTCAACATGATCCGTTCTCAATCTTGGGTTCCCTATCATGAGCTTTCTTGTCACCTCCTGCCTTCTAGTCCTTGTCCCTGGACCGCTGTGCCTCATTAGTCCCGTTTTGTTTTATGGGGCTGTCCAGTCCCCGGCTGAAAGGTGAACCTTGGGAGAGACTTCACCACTGAGCTAAAAGGGTGTCCAGGGGGCATACTCTCGGGGTTTCTCGAGTCTCTGTCAGGCCAGTAAATCCGGTCATTTTTTGTGAGTTAGAATTTTGTTCTACATCTTTCTCCAGCTCTGTCCAGGACCCTCTGTTATGATCCCGGTCAGAGCAGTCAGTGGTGGTAGTCAGGCACCATCTAGCTGTACTGGACTCAGTCTGGTGGAGGCCATAGTAGTTGTGGTCCATTAGTCCTTTGGACTAATCTTTTCCTTATATCCTGTTCTCTTCATTCTCCCTTGTTCCTGAAGGGGTGAGACCAGTGGAGTATCTTAGATGGCTACTCACAGACTTTGAAGACCCCAGATGCTACTCACCAAGGTAGAATGTAGAACATTGTCTTTATAAACTGTGTTATACCAATTGAGCAAGATGTTCCCCCAAGACCATGGTCCCCACAGCCCTCTGCCCAGCGTTTCAGTCCTTTAGGGAGTTTGGATGTGTCTATGGAGCTTCCATGACCTTTCCTTGTACAAGTTGTGCTGGCTTCCCCAGTATTGTGTACTGTCGTACCCTTCACCAAAGTTACCACTTATCTATTGTCAGTTTAGTTTTCCCCCCAACCCCTCCCATCCCTCATAACCAACAAAGATTGTTTCTTTTTGTGTGTAAACTTTTTCATGAGTTTTTACAGTAGAGGTCTCATACAATATTTGTCCTTTTGTGATTGACTTATTTCACTCAGCATAATGTCCTCCAGTTTCATCCAAGTTATGAGATGCTTCACAGATTCATCATTGTTCTTTATCATTGCATAATACTCTATTGTGTGTATGTACGATGGTTTGTTTTTCCATTCATCTGTTGATGGGCATCTAGGTTGTTTCCATCTTTTTGCTATTATGAACAATGCTGCAGTGAACATGGGTGTGCATATCTCAATTCCTGTGATGGCTCTTATTTCTCTAGGATATATTCCTAGGAGCAGTATTGTGGGATCCTATGGTATTTTTATTTCTATTTTTCTAAGAAGTGCCATATCATTTTCCAAAATGGTTGTATCATGATGCATTCCCACCAGCACTGCATAAGAGTTCCTATATCCCCGCAGCCTCTCCAACATTTGTTATTTCCAGTGTTTTTGATTTGTGCCAGTAATGCTGGGGTGAGATGGTATCTCATTGTGGTTTTAATTTGCATTTTTCTAATGGCTAGTGGTCACGAGCCCTTCCTCATGTGTCTGTTGGTCGCTTGAATGTCTTCTCTGGTGAAGTGTCTGTTCATTTCCTTTACCCATTTTTTAATTGGATTATTTGTCTTTTTGTTGTAGAGGTGTTAGAATTTCTTGTAGATTTTAGAGATTAGACCTTCATCTGATATGTACTGTCCAAAAATTTTTTCCCAGTCTGTAGGTTCTCTTTTAACTCTTTTGGTGAAGTCTTTTGATGAGCATAAGTGTTCAGTTTTTAGAAGATCCCAGTTATCTAGCTTATCTTCTGGAGTTTGTGTGTTGTTGGTTATGGTTTGTCTCCTGTTAATGCCATGCATTAGGGCCTCTAGCGTTGATCCTATTTTTTCTTTTATAAGCTTTATAGTTTTTGACTTTATACTTAGATCTTTGATCCATTTTGAATTAGTTTTTGTGTATGGTGTAAAGTATGAGTCCTGTTTCATTTTTTTGCAGATGGACATCCAGTTTTGTCAGCACAATTTTTTAAAAAGACTGATGGACTTTGGGCCCTTGTCAAAGATCAGGTGACTGAAGGTGGATGGATTTACTTCTGGGTCGTCAATTCTATTCCATTGGTCAATGTATCTGTCGTTGTACCACTGCCAGGCTGTTTTGACTACCGTAGGTGTATAGCAGGTTCTGAGGTCAGGTAGTGTGAGTCCTCCTACTTTATTCTTCTTCTTTGGTAGAACTTTACTTATCCGGGGCCTCTTCCCTTTCCATATAAAGTTAATGATTAGTTTTTCCATCTCTTTGAAGAACGTTGTTGGTATTTGGATCGGGATTGCATTGTATTTGTAAATTGCTTTGGGTAGAATAGTCATTTTCACAATGTTGAGTCTACCTATCT
>NW_004444125.1:2389907-2434226 GCF_000243295.1 Trichechus manatus latirostris | reverse complement strand
GGATTCTTTGTTTGTCTTTGGTTTTAGCGAGTGTGATTATAATATGCCTTGGTGATTTTCTTTTGGGGTCTATCCTATATGGTGTTCGTTGAGCTTCTTGGATGGTCAGCTTTTCATCTTTCATGATATAGGGGAAGTTTTCTGTTAGCAATTCTTCGATGATCCTCTCTGTGTTTTCTGTTTTCTACCCCTGTTCTGGAACTCTGATCATTCGCAGATTTTTGCTTTTGATTGTATCTTACATAATTCTCAGGGTTTCTTCATTTTTCTTCATTCTTTTTTCTGATTTTTCCTCAGACAGAGTTGTATCCAAGTGTTTGTCTTCAGTTTTGCTGATGCTGTCTTCCACCCTTTCAAATCTGCTCCTCAGCCCTTCTATGACACTGTCCATTTCTGAAATCTTGTTTTTTATCATTTGGATTTCTAGCTGTTGTTTTTGTATGATTTCTAGTTGTTAATTTATTTTAGCATTTTTTTCCTGCATTATTTTCTTGAATTCTTCCATTTTTTGTCTGCCTTTTCCATGAATTTGTCTGCCTTTTCCATAAATTTGTCTATTTTTTTTCCCCATTTTTGTCTGCTTTTTGCTTCAACTCTTGGATAATTCTTAATATTAGAGATTTGCCTTCCCTATCAGGTAGTTCTAGTGCCTTTTGTTCTACTGGAAAGTCATCTAGTGTTTTATTTTGGGTGCCTACTGGAACCATCCTGTCCTGTTATTGTATATGTTTTGATCTTGTCTGCTGTCTTCAGGGCATTCACTAGTTATTTTCTCCATTTATTGATTGTAGATTTGATTGTTTCATCTTGCTTTTTTGTTTTATTTGGTTATGACTGAGCAGGCGGGCTGTGTGTTCTTTGTTGTTTGCTTGTCTGCAGGCACAAAACTTTTCACCTCCTTCTTCAATGGGAAGGGTCAGTCACTAAGGTATGGTACAGAAGGGAAGGTCCAGCTGAAGAGGAGTTGCTGGGATGGGTTTTTGTGGCATGTACTAGGGCTGACAAGGCAGGCTGGGAATCAGTGCAGGGTAGGTTCTTGTAGGCCATCCCTGTGCTATTTGGGGGTGTGATGTTCAGCAGTGTAGGTAGGCAGGAAGGAGAGGGAAGATTGTGATGTGTGGAACTAAGATGGGTATGGGAAAGAGGAGAAAGAGGAGAGAGGAACAAGAGCCAAAAACATACACACAAACAAAGAAACAAAAAAGAGTGCTAAAGGAGCTTGCTGTTGGAGGGGAGAGCCGAGAGACTGAGAAGTGGAGTAAAACAAAAAGGAAAGAAAAGACAAAGGGTAAAAGAAAAACATGAATAAATAAAAATTAGAGAAAAGAAAAGCCCCCAGGGATCCCACAGGTGCAGCTGCTAGGACTGTGGAAGTTGCTCCTAGCCCATGAAGTACTGCCTGGCTAGAAGGGGTAGAGATGTCACACAGCACCAGGTATTCAGGAGACAGGAAGAGAAGGTAAGTACAGAGAGACGAGAAACTGGAAATGAAGAAAGACAAAAAGGAGGAAAAGAGAGAGAAGAAAACAAAACAAAGAAACAAAATAAACCAAAAAAACAAAAAAAGCAAAACCAAAAAAAAAAAAAGAAAGAAATGCTCCCAGGAATGTCACTGTGCGTCTGTGCAGAGTAAGAGAGTATCTCCCAAGCCATGCAGTATTGCCCGGCTAGAAGGTGCTCCCAAGCTGAGAAAAGAAAAAGACAACAAATAAACAATTCAAAACAGAACAAACAAACAAACAAAAAATGCTCCGGGAGGCCCACCAGCATGACAGCACGGGCCAGGAAGCAGTTTCACAGTTGAGCCATGTTTCACAGCCTTTCAGGAAGAAGCAAAGATGGTACACGGAGCCAGATATTTGACAAAAAGGAGGGGGAGGTGGTGAGAGGTAAGGAAGAAATGTAAAGAAGTGGAAAAAATCAACACCAGCAGCCAACAAATGGCACTCAGAGAGCCAGCCAGTGCAGGCGGGTGGAATCCAAGTGACACTGGGGTGAAGTCAGTGCTTCCCAGCCAAGAGACTGTGGCTGCAGGAAGCAGAGGAGGCCGAGTGGTGGTGAAGAAGGGTGGGGGGTGGGAAAGCGTATATCGCTGGTTACCGGTTGTTCTGTCTCCTGCTGGAAACTCTGTGAAGCTGCTTTCTCGTACCCCTGTTCACCAGTATTTGATAGGATTCAAAGATGGCAAATCTGTGCTGCAGAAGCTGATGGGGAACCTCTGCATGTATCTCTCCTCACTTTCTGTTCTCAGTCAGTTTCTTATTCCATTTGGTGCTTGGCTGAGTTCTTTATCTCTTCATTTGATGCTTAGGGTTTCAGGATTGACGTGTGTCTCTATTTGACTTAGTTTTTCGGACCTTTGCTATGGAAGGACGGAGTGGTGCTTCTGTCTATATTGCCATGTTGCCCAGAAGTCCTCTTTATTTTTTCTTATGGCACAGTTGATCAGTCTTCATTTTTGAAATATCTTTTCTTGGATTTTCAAAAACTCTAGTAGATTGTAAATTCATGAAAATCTGTAACAGCCTCCATCCCCATCAATTAAAATTGAATTTGGTTACATCTAACAGACTATCATAATCAGTGGGTTCATTTTTCCCACATAACAAAGATGTCTGGAGATTGGCAGTCTGGGGACAGTGCACCTGCTCAAGAAAGTATTCTTACTTTGACCATCCTTACAGTATGTTCTTGAAGGTGTCTGTTTTGCCTTCAAACATCAGAACTGTGTTCCAGGTAGAAAGAGAGAAGGAATAAGGCATATGCCAGCCGAGTCTATCCCTTTAATCATAAAAATAACTTTCCATATCTTATCAACTTCCCCTTAAATCTGATTGGTGAGAATAGTGTCACACGGTCAACCCCTAGCTTCATGTGAGTCTGAGCAACAAAGCATTTTATCTGTGCACATTTCCCCCCAAAGAATATTATGTTTCCTTAAGTAAGAGGAGAAGTAGAATGAGTACTCACTATGCTGCTAGTGAAGTCTGCCACATATCCAGCTTGTTACATGAAGACAGACACAGAGAAGATTGGTGGAGATTTACTGGCTAAGTTCTCCCCACACCTCCCTCCGTTTATAAGTTTCTAGTCTTTGATCCTCAATTTTTAGACTTTTCATGTCTTTCAAAGTATCCTAGATGACAGTTATTTTACATATTCTGTGTTAATTACATTAAGTTATTGTCTTAGTCATCTAGTGCTGCTTTAACAGAAATACCACAAGTGGATGGCTTTGACAAAGAGAATTTTTTTTTCTCACAGGCTAGTAGGCTAAAAGTCCAAATTCAGGGCATCAGCTCCAGGAGAAGGCTTTCTCTGTTGGCTCTGGAGGAAGGTCCTTGTCATCAATCTTCCTCGGGACTAGGAGTTTCTCCAGACAGGAACCCTGAGTCCAAAGGACATGCTCTGCTCCTGGCACTGCTTTCTTGGTGGTATGAGGTCCCCACTCTCTGCTTGCTTCCTTTTCCTTTTATCTCTTGTAAGATAAAAGGTGGTGCAGGCCACACTCCAGGGAAACTGCCTTTACATTGGGTCAGGGAGGCAACCTTAGTAAGGGTGTTACAGTCCCACCCTAATCCTCGTTAACATAAAATTACAATTACAAAATGAAGGACAACCACACAATACTGGGAATCATGGCCTAATCAAGTTGACACATATTTTTGGAGGATACAATTCAATCCACGACAGTTGGGGTAGGCTGTTTTCCCCACCAGGATAAGACCTTTGTACCAATCCAAGGAACAGATTGGTATTTTATCAAGGGTCTCCCTATTTTATCAGAGCAATGGCGTGCCTATGCTCCACAACCCAAAGCACTTATCCATTGGTAAGAGATTTTGATGTAGGAGAGAAGATCACTCTCATAGCAGGCAAATGAGGAAAGTTATCTGGTGTGAGAAACTTCTTGAGCTTCTCCAACCATACCATATAGTTGGCCAACTGCTTTACTAATATAAAAGTACCACACATTTTTCCTCCCGATTTTTTCTAGACATAGTGGGCATTTGGAAACCTATTTATACTTCTTAATCTCTATGATAAATAAATTTTTTCACTTGAGAAGTGGATCTTAGTCATATACACACACTTAACTACTTTTACTGTCTAATTTGTCCCCCTAAATGGATCAGGTTACTTTGTGATTTTAAGAAATTTCATTCTGTTTTCCTTTCTTATTTTGTTGATTTATGTTTTTATCTTTAGTTTATTTCTTCATACTTATTTTGTTTTGAGAAATTTATTAAATCAGAAAAAAAGAATGACTAATAACTCTATTCAACACAGAAATAATACCTACTACCTAGGGTTGCTATAAGTTGGAGTTGAGTCGATGGCAATGGGTTTGGTTTTTTTATATGTTATTAGTTAATGATATCGTGCCATAATTTCCACATTCTGTTGAATCACCTTTTCTTTGGAATGGGCATAAATATGGATCTCTTCCAGTCAGTTGGTCAGGTAGCTGCCTTCCAGATTTCTTGTCATAGACATGGCAGCACTTCCAGCATTGCATCCCTTTGTTGAAACACTTCATTTGGTATTCCATCAATTCCTGGAGACTTGTTTTTCACCAAGGCCTTCAGTGCAGCTTGGAGTTCTTCCTCCAGTACCATGGATTACTGATCACGTGCTACCTCCTGAAATGGTTGAACATCAAAAAATTCTTTTTGGTACAATGACTCTGTGCCTTCCTTCCATCTTCTTTTGATGCTTCCTGTGTCGTTGAATATTTTGCCCATAGAATCCTTCAGTATTGCCACAATATCATTAATATCTCACACAAGTAAAATTTTTATGAAAATCATTCAAAAACAGTTGCAGCAGTACATCGACAGGGAACTTCCAGAAATTCAAGCCAGATTCAGAAGAGGACATGGAGTGAGGAATATCATTGCTGATGTCAGATGGATCTTGGCTGAAAGTAGAGAATACCAGAAAGATGTTTTCTTGACTACGCAAAGGCATTCAACTGTGTGGATCATAACAAATTATGAATTATATTGTGAAGAATATGAATTCCACAACACTTAATTGTGCTCATGCAGAAGCTATATATAGACAAAGAGGCAGTCGTTCGAACAGAACAAGGGAATACTGCATGGTTTAAAATAAGAACAGGTGTGTGTCAGGGTTGTATCCTTTCACCACACTTGCTCAATCTGTATGCTGAGCAAATACTCTGAGAACCTGGACTATACGAAGAAGAATGCAGCACCAGGATTGGAGGAAGATTCATAAACAACTTGCGTTATGCAGATGACACAACCTTGCTTGCTGAAAGTGAAGAGGACTTGAAGCATTTACTGATGAAGATCAAAGATGACAGCCTTCCGTATGGATTACACCTCAACATAAAGAAAACAAAAATCCTCACAACTGGACCAATAAGCTATATCATGTTAAATGGAGAAAATATTGAAGTTGTCAATGATTTCAGTTTTCTTGGATCCACAATCAACACACATGGAAGCAGAAGTCAAGAAATCAAACAAAGTATTGCATTGGGCAAATCTGCTGCAAAAGACCTTTTTAAAATATTAAAAAGCAAAGATGTCACTTTGAAGACTAAGGTGCGCCTGATGCAAGCCATAATATTTTTCAATCACCTCATATGCATGCAAAAGCTGGACAATGAATAAGGAAGACCGAAGAAGATTTGATGCATTATAGTTATGGTGTTGGTGAAGAATATTGGATATACCACGGACTGCCAGAAGAACAAACAAATCTGTATTGCTTGGAAGAAGTACAGCCAGAATGCTCCTTAGAAGTGAGGATGGTATGACTTCATTTCACCTACTTTAGACATGTTATCAGGAGGAACCAGTCCCTGGAGAAGGGCATCTTGCTTGGTAAAGTAGAGGGTCAGTGAAAAAGAGGAAGACCCTTAATAAGATGGATTGACACAGTGGCTGCTCAAATACAGCAACGATTGTAAGGATGACGCAGGACTGGGTAGTATTTCATTCTGTTGTACACAGGTTTGTAATGAGTTGGATCCTACGCAACATCGCCTAACAACATAAAAACAATATATTGTGCTATATTTTCTTCCATAATGATACTTTTTCATAAACTATTATACAAAGGGGTGACATGGGTGGTCGAGGCAGGCCAATGCTTTAGAAAAGCCAATTAAAATATAAACACTATATTTTAAAGACACTGAAAAGCTCTGCAAGCAATGAAGACTAGATGGACTAGATTTTCAGAGTAGAGAACCATTCAGAGGGAAGCTGAAGATCACCAGTTTCCCACAGAGGATGTGTCAGTTCTTGGTGCTGGCTAGAGGCAAAGGATCAGGAGGCCACATCTGGAGAAAAGGAAAACCAGCAGTGGTCTCATGGGGCTAAATTGAAAAGAATTGATGTCTTTAGAGACTTCAAACATATGGCCATTTTTCCCCATAACACTCGATGAATTTAAGACTGTGGGGAAGTTTAAAAAAAGATAGGCCTAAAACTTCTGGAAGTTCGAAATTAACTGAAGCCTTTAATGTTTAATAATCAAAGACCTACCAAGGATAGTTAGCCAGAAAACAAAATAGGCAAGAGTTGAAACCCCTCGAAGGAGTGGTGAATTAACACTAAGGATTTATAGCTGCTTTTCCCTTGCGGACTTTTTAATATATTCTGGGTACATAAAGAGGCTTACAATCAGGTTTGTTGCTGGCAGAAAGCTGCTATAGGGGACAGAAAAGTGTAAAAAAAAAAAAAAAGCATTCAGTTGTCATCTGAATTTGGAGTGTCAACATTTGGAGATATGGGCCTCTAGCATATGGTTGGTCACCCTTCAATATATTTATAATATTTTGAAACTGCATGAGGATGATCAAGGAAGCTAAAGAGCTAGGCTGAAAATTTATGGCCAGTAACACTTAACCTCCAGTCTTTTAATGTGGAGGACAAAAAAAGTCCATCAATCTGTCAACTAAAATTCCTAGATGATTTTGTCCTAGGATCAGGGACAAACTACACATATAAAACTCTTACAAATTTTTCAGTCCAGATCCCCAACTCGGTTTGGTCCCTAATGAGATTCAAATGATCAACTCCATGTTCTATATGCCTAACATAGGAAAAGGGAAGCCTTCTCCACTGAAAGATAATAACATTATCTAGAGCATCTTTTATATATAATATCAAACATATTTTAAGTTATTAAGAGAATCAAGATCAGAAGAATGTTAATCAAGAGGAAAAAAATGGACAATTGAGGGAAATTCCCAGATACTGGAGTTAGCAGGCAAGGCTTTTAAAACAACTATGATTACTATGTTAAAGGGGAAAAAAGGAAAGATTTTAAAAAATAGATGAAAGAATGGAGAATTTTACCACAGTGTTAGAATATACAAAGAAAAAAATAGATATGCTTAGAGCTAAAAAGTATAGTTTTGGAGATAAAGAACACAATAAATGAGTCTAAAAACAATTTGGACACAGCAAAAGAATGAATTAGTGAACTAAAATAAAATAAAATAGAAAATGATAAACCAAAGCATAAATGTTAAAACAACCAACCAAACCAAAAGGAACAAAAAACCAAAGCTTAAGAGATATATGGAACCTGCTGAAAGTTATAACAAATATTTAATTGAACTCCCATAGGAGAGGAGATAATAGGATAGAGGAAATATGTGAAAACATAATGGTTGAAAAGTTTCCAAAATTAATGAAAGATTTCAACCCACAAATCCAGGAACTTCAGTAAACTACAAGCTGGACAAATACAGAGAAAACAAACCTAGGTATATCCTAGCAAACTATTGAAAACCAAAGACAAACAGAAAATCTTGAAAGCAGCCAGAAAATATCACTGCTCAAGTTGAAATTTAAATGCAGTGAAAATGTTTTTTAAAAATGAAAGGAAAAGAAAGATTTTCATCTATATAAGCAAAAACCGAGGGAATTTTTCAACAACAGACCTGCACTAAAATAAATACCAAAGGGAATTCATTGAGAAGGTCAAAAAATATCCCAGAAAGAAATACGGAAATGCAATTTGAAATGAAGAGCACTGGAAATGATAAAGAAACTCTAGTGGCATAGTGGTTAAAAGCTACAGCTGCTAACCAAAAGGTTGGCAGTTCCAATCCACCAGGCACTCCTTGGAAACCCTACAGGGCTGTTCTACTCTCTCCTGTAGGGTCACTATGAGTCAGAATCGACTTGATGGCAACAGCAAGTTTTTACAGAAATGATAAACATGTGGGCAAATATAAAGTAATACTGACAGTACATAAAATGATAGAAATACCTCAAGAAGTTTAAAATGTCTGAAGAACAAAGATGCTTGAAAAAGATAATTCAAAAGGTGGAAGGGGGTAAATGGAGTTAAAGTGTTTTAAGGTTCCAAATTATATGATAAATAGTAAAAGTAATAATTTTATTAGATTGATATAATTAAAAGATTTAAGCTATAATTGTTCGGGTAAAAAATAATAAAATATTATATTGCTAAGATACTTACAGAGGGAAAACAGAATAATAAAAATATTTGATTAATCTTAAAGGAAGCCAGAAAGGAAGAAAATAGAATACAAAACAGATTAGAAAATTAGAAATCAACAGTAAGTTATCAGTACATAATAGTATATATAAACTCATTTTAATCAGGTAAATGGGCTAAATATTACAAGTAAATGAAGTAGATTGGCTAGATTTTTAAAAAGAGAGAGAAAACCTCAACTGTATGGTACTTTCCAGAGAAAAACTAAACATAAGAATGCAGAAAGATTGAAATTAAAATATGGGGTATATACAAACATGAACCAAAAGAAATCTAGTGTAACTATGCTAACAACAGACGAGACAGATTTTAACACAAAATGTATTACTGAAGATACAGAGGACATTTTCTATTGGTCAATCCAACGGGAAGATAAAATACTAAATCTGTATGCACCTGTTTTAGTTATCTGGCACTGCTATAACAGAAATACCTTTAGTGGATGGTTTTCACAAAGAGAAATTTATTCTCTTACAGTTTAGAAGGCTAGAAGTCCAAATTCAGGGCTCCAGTTCCAGGGGAAGTCTTTCTCTGTTGGCTCTGGGGCAAGGTCCTTGTCATCAATCTTCCCCTGGTCTGGGAGAGTCTCAGTGCAGGGACCCTGAGTCCAAAGGACATGCTCTACTCTCAGTGTTTCTTTCTTGGTAGCATGAGGTCCAATCTCTCTGCTTGCTTCTCTCTCCTTTTATATCTTGTAAGATAAAAGATGGTGCAGGCCACACCCCAGGGAAACTCCGTTTACATCAGATCAGGGCTGTGACCTGAGTAAGGGTGTTGCATCCTGCCCTAATTCTCTTTAACATAACCTAATCTTGCCTCATTAACCACAGGCAGAGATTAGGATTTACAACACATAGGAAAATTACATCAGATCACAAAATGGAGGACAACCACATAAGACTGGGAATCATGGTCTAGCCAAGTTGACACATATTTTTGGGGGACACTATTCAATCCATAACAGCACCCAAAAATGTAATTTCTAAGTACATGAACCAAAAATTGAAAAAAAAGGAATTAACTAGACAAATCAAGAAATCTTCAGCCACAGAAGGAAATTTCAATACATCTATTTCAAAAACTGATAGATCATGCAAATAATAATCAGTAAGGATTTGGAAGATATAAACTACAAAATTAACAAACTTGACCTAAATAACATATACTGAACACTGTAGTCAATGGTGCCCATATTAACATTTACCAAAATGGACTATAATGCTGAGCCATAATAAGACCCTCAACAAAATTCAAAGGATTCAAATTATTCAGAATTTGTTCCCTAACATCAGTGGCTTAAACTAGAGATCAATGACAAAAAGATAACTGAAAAATCTTTAATTTTCTGGAAATTAATAATATGCTTCTAAATAATCAGCGGGTTAAATAAGAAATCAAAATCAAAATTAGAAAATATCTTGAACTAAGTGATAATGAAGATACAACGGAAGTTTTCACTTGAAGCTAAATCATTACTTATAGCAAAACGTATAGCCTTAAATCATATATCATAAAAGAAGGAAAACTGAGAAATAATGATTTAAACTCCATCTCTAAGAACTATAAAAAGAGTAGCAAATTATGCTGAAAGAAAGAAAAAGGAAGAAAATATAGTATAAGCACAGAAATCAATTACATTTTTTAAAAAGTACAATATAGAAAGTTAACAGCCCTAAGTTGGTTGTTTGGAAAGAGATAAAGAGATGATGAACCCATAGCAAGACTGGCCAAGAAAAAAAATAGGAAGCACAAATTACCAACATTTAGAATTTAAAAAAGATATATCACTACAGATCCTACAGATATAAAAAATGACAAATAAATTATATCACAAATGACTTTATGCAAATAAGGTTGACAATTTGGATGAAAAGGAGAGATTCTTCAAAAAATTCAACTTACTATAGCTAAGAAATGAAGAAACAGAAAACTTTAATATTCCAATACCTGTTAAAGAAACTGAATATTTTATTTAAAATCTCCTACAAATAAAAAGGAACACCTGGCTTCCAAACACATAAGATTAATCTTATGGTATGAATCTTAAACAAGTTCTTGCAGAAAATAAAAAAGAAGGATGTACTTGGCAACTCATTATATCCTTAATGCCAGATCTTGACAAGGATATTATAAGAAAGGAAAATGACAGTTCTATCTGTCCTATGGACATAGAAGCAAAAATCCTGAATAAAACATTAGCAAACAGAGTCTAGAAATATATAAAAAAGGATAATGCATCTTGACCACTATCTTTGTTATCTAGTGCTACTATACCACCAAGTGGATGCTTTAACAAACAGGAGTTTATTCTCTCACAGTCTAGTAGGGTAGAAGTCCAAAATCAGTGCTCCAGCTCCCAGGGAAGGCTTTCTCTCTCTGTCGGTTCTGGAGGAAGGTCCTTGTCATCAATCCTTTCCTGGGCTAGGAGCTTCTCAGTGCAGGGACCCCAAGTCCAAAGGACACACTCTGCTCCTGACACTACTTTCTTGGTGGTATGAGGTTCCCCGTCTCTCTGCTCGCTTCTCTCTTTTATATCTCAGAAGAGACTGACTCAAGACACAACCTAATCTGCCTCATTAACATAATTATCTGTAATCCTACCTCATTAACATCATCGAGGTAGGATTTACAACACATAGGAAAATCACATCAGATGACAAAATGGTGGACAATCACACAATACTGGGAATCATGGCCTAGCCACGATGACACACATTATGGGGGGACACAATTCAATCCATAACAACCACCAAGTTGGCTTAATTCAGGAAAGCAAGAAAATCAGTCAACATAATTCAGTATATCAATAGAAAAATGAGAAAATCACATCATTTCAATAGATGCAGAAAAAGCCTTTGATAAAATTGAATACCTATGCATGATCTAAACTTTAAACAAGCAAAGAACAATCTGATTAATAATAATTATTTTTAAAAGCCTATAGCAAAGATCATACCAAATGCTGATATATTTCAAGTTTTCCACCTCAGTTTGGGAACAAGTGAAGGATTCTTTGTAGCACCATTTCTATTGAATTTTGTATTGGTGGTCCTAGCAAGTTCAAGGAGGAAAAGGAAATAAAACAAAGTCACAAGGATTTGAAGGATGACTTGACTGCATACCTTAAAAATACAAAGGATTCTAATGACAAACTATTGTAATTAATAAATGAATGTAGCAACAGTGCTGGAAATAAAATAAATATACAAAAGTCAATTTTATTTGTATATACCAGCCACAAATAATCAGAAAAAATAAAACATATATACCACTTACAATAACATCAAGAAACTTCAAGTTGAACAAAAGATGTTCAAGAATCCTATACTGAAAACTGCAAAACCTAAAAGAAATTTTAAAAAAGGCCTAAATTAATGGATAGATACATCGTGTTCATGGTTTGTAATGTACAATGGTGGTGTCTTGTTGTCAAGTCTCCCTAAATTAATCTAAATGATTTAATTGCATTAAATACTAAAGATAATATAAGTAGGCTATATTGTAAAAATTGACAAGATGATTCTAAAGTTTACATGGAAATGCAAAGGAAGAAAAGTAACCAAAGCATTTTTTTAAAATAAACTTTTTATTTTAGAGCAGTTTTAGATTTACAGATAAATTGCAAAGACAGTACAGAGTCCCCATATCTCCTACACCCAATTTCCCCCACTATTAATATTTCCCATTCGTATAGTATATTACAATCAGTGAACTAATATTGCTACGTTATTAATTATTAAAGTCCACACTTTATTCAGATTTCTCCAAGGCAATTTTTAAAAGGAACAGAGCTGGAGGTTTTACACTACCCGACACTGAGACCTGTTATAAGGTTATTGCAATTAAAGCAGTGTGGTATTAGCACAAGCATAGACAAAGGCACAAGTGGAACAGGATAGGGAGTTGAGAGTCCAGCTCGTATGTATCATCACCAGATTTATGACAAAGGTGCCACTTCAGTATAGTATAGAAAGGATGATCTCTTTAATAAGTTCTGCTAGGCCAATTAGATGCTTATATGGAAAACATGTAACCTTGGCCTTTACCTCACATCATTTACAAAGATCAATTCCCACTGACTGCAGATCAACATGTGAAAAAGTAAAACTTACAGCTTTTCAAGGATAGCATAGGTGACCATCTTCACAACTTCGGAGGATAAAGTGATTTATTCAACAAGACACAGAAAAGCACTAGTCCTAAAGTTTTAAAACAATTGATAAATTGCACTTCATTAAAATTAAGCACATCTGTTTATCAAAAGACACCATTGTGAGTGTAGAAAGTTTAGCCACAGAGTAGGAAAAATTCTTAGTAATAAATATATCAAAGGACTCAGATCTAAAATATAAACAAGTCTTATAAACCAATAATAAAAAGACAGACACTCCCTTCCCCAAATGGACAAAGTCTTGAACAGGCATGTCACAGAAGTAATCCAAATGGACATATGAAAACATACTCAACATTCTTAGTCGTTGTTGTTGTTGTGTGCCATGAGTCGATTCCGACTCAGAGACCCTCTTTGCCACAGTGCCAATGCAATGCATACTACTATATGTACATTCAACAGAATGGTTACAATTAAAAAAAAGAAAAAAAATATTGAAAATACCAAGTTTTGGTGAGGAAGTGAAGCAACTGATTCTCTTGGAGTGTAAATGTATACAATCACTTTGGAAAATTCTTTGACTGTAAGGAGCCCTGGTGGCGCAAAGGTTAAGCGCTTGGCTGCTTACTGAAAGTTGAGCTTGAGTGTTGCTATGAATCCCCCCAGTGGCTCTGCGACAGAAAGATCTGGTGATCTGCTTCCATGAATATTACAGCCAAGAAAACCCTATGGGGTAGTTCTTCTCCATCATGTGGGATTGCTTTGAGTCGAAATCCAGTCAATGGCACCCAACAACAACAACAACACTGCGACTGGATATATTCATAGTTATGGCCCAACAGTTTCATTCCCAGGTACATACCTACCCAAAATATTTACACATGTTCACAAAGACACATACTAGAATGATGATCCCAGCAACACTATACTATGTGTGTGTGTGTGTGTGTTTAATAGAATATTATATTATTATATAGCAGTGAGAATGAACTTCAAGTTCATGCAACATGGAATCTTATACACATAGTGTTAAGCAAAAGAAGCCTAACAAAAGATGATATACTATATCATTTCATTTATTTAAAATATAAAACAAGCATAACTAAATCATGCTGTAGAAGGCAAGAGTGTAGTTAACATTTGGGTGGGGCTAGTAATGGTGTGCATCAGGGTTGTATCCTTTCACCATACTTATTCAACCTCTATGCTGAGTAAATAATCGGACAAGCTGGACTATAGGAAGAACAATGCAGCAACAGGATTGAAGGAAGACTCATTAACAACCTGCGTTATGAAGATGTCACAACCTTACTTACTGAAATTGAAGAGGACTTGAAGCACTTACGGATGAAGATCAAAGACCACAGCCTTCAGTATGGATTGCACCTCAATATAAAGGAAACAAAAATCCTCACAACTGGACCAATAAGCAACATCATGATAAATGGAGAAAACATTGAAGTTGTCAAGGATTTCATTTTACTTGAATCCACAATCAACACCCATGGAAGCAGCAGTCAAGAAATCAAATGACACATTGCATTGGGCAAATCCGCTGCAAAAGACCTTTTTAAAGTGTTAGCAAAGATGTCACCTTAAAGACTAAGGTGCCCCTGACCCAAGCCATGATGTTTTCAATCACCTCATATGCATGAGAAGACTGAACAATGAATAAGGAAGACCGAAGAAGAATCGACACCTTCGAGTTATGGTGTTGGTGAAGAATATTGAATATACCACAGACTGCTAAAAGAACGAACAAATCTGTCTTGGAAGAAGTACAGCCAAAATGCTCCTTAGAAGTAAGGATGGTGAGACTATGTCTCACATACTTTGGACATGTTATCAGGAGGGACTAGTCCCGGAAGAAGGACATGCTTGGTAAGGTAGAGGGTCAGTGAAAAAGAGGAGGCCCTCAGTGAGATGGATTGACACAGTGGCTGCGGCAATGGGCTCAAGGATAAAAACAATTGTGAGGATGGCACAAGATGGGGCAGTGCTTTATTTTGTTATACAGAGTCGCTATGCGTCGGAACCTACTAGTGGCACCTAACAACAACAACAGTAATAATAATAATAATATTTTGTGCTTTTAAATTTTCGTAAATAGTACAATATACACATTATTCTGCAACTTAGTCTTTCCAAGTAATTGAGTAATTGCACTGAAACTCTAATTAGATTTTCTTTTGGTATAGTTTCCTCTGTTAAAGAGACTGAAATGTTAAAAACTGTATTTCCAAGACTCCTTTGCAGGTAGAATTCTAGAAGCAAAGTTGCTTCTGCCAAAAGAAAGAACTCATGATGTTTGGAAGGTGGAAATGAGGATTTCTGCTGCCTCTGCTATTTCTGCTGGCAAGCTAAGCCTTGGGGGTGTTTAGTTTTCAGCACTAACATTATTCTTATGAATGTTGATGCCATCTGACACTCCTCTCTTGCCAGTGCAGATCTAGTAGGCTCAACGTAGCTCTAGAGTCAACAGTTATAGAGGCAGCTTCCTGATCCCTGGATCATAGCTAAGGTGGTGTTTCTGAAGTCGATATTTTCAGGAAAATCTTCTACACCCTGAACTTCCTGATTTTCACAAGGGTAGCAGATCCACTGAGCAGCAGTTCTTCGGTGTTGTTTGGAAAATGATTCCTGCAGCCCCATTAAGAACCTACTCCTCCAGCCCTTCAACAATTTTGTAAACACCCCTTTTCCCTTTTTATTTAAAATGGGCTAAGTGGTTCCTATTTCCTGCAACCAAATACTGATTGATGAAATGGCATTGTTGTGATCAACCCATGTTGGTGTGAGAAGACTTAATTTGTTTATTTTAATACTTGTTAGTAAGTATATTTCACATTTTATATATTCCCCCATTGATGACCTTGAAAATTATTCCCAACTTTTCATCAGTAAAAACAATGCTTCAGTTATAGTTACTGTATATTTCTTTATATATGTGTGTTCCTCATGGGCATATACCTAAAAGTAGAATTGATGGATCATAGAATATGCATTTTCAATTTTATTCCATGTTACCAAATCTCTCCCAAGTGTGCATATCAATTACTCTCTGCCCTCTGACTACACTAAATATTTTCAGACTTCTTTGTTTTTTCCAATATGATGTAAAAAGGGTATCTCAATATTGTTGTACTGTAATTATGGATGGGGTTACCTGTGGTTCAATGGCAGAATTCTTGCCTTCCATGCAGAAGATCCAGGTTCAATTCCCAGCCAATGCACCCCATGTGTAGCTACCACCTGTCTGTTAGTGGAGGCTTGAATGTTGCTACGATGCTGACCAGGTTTCAGTGGCGCTTCCAGATTAAGACAGCCTAGGAAGAAATGCCTGGCAATCTACTTCTGAAAATGAGCCAATGAAAACCCTATCATAACATTCAGATCCACAATTGATCATGGATATAGTGCAGGACCATGCCGCGATTCATTCAGTTGTGCATGGGGTCACCATGAGTCAGTGGCTCACTCAATGGCAGCTAACAACAATTATTGATGAAGTTGAACATATTTTCTGTTTATTGTTCTTTTGTTTCTCCTCTTCTGTGAATTACCTGTTTATATTCATTGTTCATTGAATAATTGTTTGCTGCTTTTTTTTTGTTGATTTCTTTGAATTCTTTATACATTTTGGTTGCTAATATTTCTTAGTTATATGAAACGAAATATCTCCCCATAGTCTATTACCTTTTAACTTTACCTATTATCTTTGTAAATTATGAGTATGTCTCCTCTTTCTATTCTTTATTTATCTAATTACTTTAGGTAGGATTTTCATAATGTGAGTAATAGAAGTAACAGCAGGCATTCTTGTCTTATTCCTGACTTTAATGGGAATGTTTGTAAAATTTCACCAATACCTATGATTTTGTATTAGGCTTTCTGTATGTACTCTTAACTAGGTTAAGGAACTCCCATTGAGTTCCTAGATTTTTAACCATATTCAGCTCGAGTAGATGTTGAATTTTGTTAGCTATTTTTTTCTGAATATATAGACATTATCATATTTTTATGTCTGTTATTGTGATGAATTACATTGATAGCTTTATTCCAATATTGAAATATCCATATATAATAAAATGGTTGTGCTATTATTCAAAACATATTTTTGGATTTGGTTTGCTAACATTTTATTTAGGATTTTGCATCTATGCTCATGAGTGAGATAAACCTATGAATTTCTTTTATTATGCTAATCTTATTCAGTTTTGTAATTAAGATACAAATAACCTCATAAAATGTGATGGGTAGTTTTTCCCCTTTTTTTCTGTTTTTTGGGAACTCCTTATATAAGATCAGATTAACTCTTCATTGAAAGTTTGGAAATAATTGTCTATAATACATTTCATTGTTTAATTCCAAACACAACAATTTTAATTATCCATGTCATCTTTAATCCATGAAGTATTTAGAAGTATATATTTTACTTTCCAAATGTGTAGTAGGAGGTTTAATAACTTCTGGTAACAGATTTTTAATATTTTTACATCTTAATCAAAAACTGTGCTCTGAGTGATGGCAAATATTTTGAGATTTTCTTTGTGGCATGTACATGGTCAATTTTAGTATATATTCCATTGTGTGCTTAAAAAGCACTAATCTAGTCTATTGTTGAATCCAGGATTCTAAATGTATGTGTTAGATCAAGCTTGAAAATCATGTTATTCAAGAATTCTCTGTTCTTTTTTTTGGTCAAAATTGTTTCTGAGAGAGTATGTTAAAATCTCCCTCTCTGATAGCCTTTTTGGTCAAGTTTTGTTTATAGTTATGTCGTTGTGTTTTATATATTTTGAAGATGTTTGGTAGGACTATATTAATTTATAATTGTCCATCTCTTTATTCCTCTGTGCTATACCCTGGTGGATTTTCATAGTTCTGTCTTCCAAGAAACTCTTCTATCTTCAGTATATCCATCCTATTTTTCTAATCTTTTAAAATTTCGGTTCTAGTTTTCTAATGGCTTTTAATGCCTACCTTTAATGTTTTGTAAATTCTAATTCTTCCATGGATGTTAGTCCCTCTGTCAGTGCGTTGGGAATTTTAAGCATCCAGTATTTATTTTGAGGTCTTTTCCAAATGCCTCAATCGTCTCTTTATTGTCAGGGGTAAACAGTCCCATCTGTTGCTTCTCATGACATCCTTTCTTGGCCCTGGAATCCTCATACACTTTGCTTCATTTTTTTTTCTCCTTTCCCATCTACTATTGGAATTACCAAGTTTCTTTTTTCCACTGTCTCTCATGCTCTAATAGCTTAGAAGTTTTATTTCATATTTTTATTTTTGAGATGGTTATACTTAATTTTTAGCATACTTTTTTTTTTAACATTTTTTATTGTGGTCTGGGTGAAAGTTTGCAATGTAAATTAGTTTCCCACTCAACAACTTATACGCATTTTGTTTTGTGGCATTAGTTGCAATCCCCTCATTGTGAAAGCACTCTACCCACTTCCTCTCTGTGTCTCCCTTTTCCATTCGTCCATCTTTCCTGCCCCTTCCTGCCTTCTGAACTTTGTTTTTGGGCAAATGCTTCCCTTTTCATCTTGTGTAGTTGATTGTTCTGAGCACATTCCTTACAGATGTTATTGTTCGCTTTATAGGCGTGTCTATTGTTTGGCTGAAAGGTGATCTCTGGGAGTGGGTTCAGCTCCAGGTTTGAAGAATGTCTAAGGGCCGCAGTCTCAGGGATTCTACCCCTCTCTATCAGACAGTAAGTCTGGTCTTTTCTACGAATTTGAATTTTCTTCTATATTTTTCTCCCACTCTGTCCAGGACCTTCTATTGTGATCCTAATCAGAACGATTGCAGTGGTAGCCTGGCACCATCTAGTTCTTCTGATCTCAGGCTAGTGGAGGCTGTGGTCCGTGTGCTCCTTTAGTCCTTTGGACTAATTGTTTCCTTGAATCTTTGATTTTCTTCACTCTTCTTTGCTCTGGATAGGAAGAGACCAGTAGTTGTATCTTAGATGGCTGCTCACATGCTTTTAGGACTCCAGTTGCTACTCACCAAAGTAAGGTGTAGAACATTGTCTTTATGGACTATGTTATGCCCATTGACCTAGATGTCCCCTGAGACTCCGGTCCTAAGCCCTCAAGCCCAGTGACTTAATTCCTCAAGATGTTTAGTTAAGGCTAAAGAGTTTTCATAACTTTGTCCCGTGTGCTCTACTGTATACATGGATATCTTGCAGCACATGAAAATACATATGTAGAAATATCCTCTGCCAAACCTAGATATGTTCGTGGGTGTACTCCCACATGCCGTCCAACACCTGTTCAGCTTACATATCTAAGTATTTATCAGTAAATTATTGTTTATTATTACTGTTACTGCAGGATTGTATATGTAATAGTATTTATTGTTGTTACCTTTTACTCTTGCAAACTCCCAGTGTCTTTTTTTGCCTTGGTCATGTTGTGCTGACATCCCCTTGGGTATTGCCTTTCCCTTTACCCAAATTATTATGTGTCTACTATCTAGTTAGTCACTTTCCCTCCCACCCCCTCCCATCCCTGGTAACCATCAAAGAATGTTTCTTTCGTGTGTAAACCTTTTCTTGACTTTTTATAATAGAGGTCGCATATGATATTTGTGCTTTTGTGATTGATGTATTTCACAAAGCATAATGTCCTCTAGGTTAGCCATGTTGTGAGATGTTTCACGGATTCATCATTATTCTTTAACATTGCATAGTATTCCCTTGTGTGTATGTACCATAGTTTGTTTCTCCATTCATCTGTTGATGAGCGCTTAGGTTGTTTCCATCTTTTTTGCTATTGTGAATAATGCTGCAATGAATATGGGTGTGCATGTGTCTGTTCATGTGATGACTCTTGTTTCTCTAGAATACATGCCTAGTAGTGGGATTTCTGGATCATATAGTATTTATATTTGTAACTTTTTAAGGAAGTGCCATACCATTTTCCACAGTGGTTATACCATTTTACAATCCCACCAGCAGTGTATGAGAATTCCAGTCTCCCCACACCCTCACCTGCATTTCTTGTTTTCTGTTTTATTTATTTATTTATTATTATTATTGCCAAGATGAAATGATATCTCATTGTTTTGATTTACATCTCTCTAATGGCTAATTATCACCAGCATCTCTTCATGTATTTGTTGGTTGCCTGAATGTCTTCTTTGGTGAAGTGTCTGTTCATGTCTTTTGCCCATTTTTTAATTGGATTGTTGTCTTTTTGTTGTTGAGGTGTTCAAGTTTCCTATACATTATTAGTCCTCTGTGAAATATGCCATTGCCAAAAAAATTTTTCCCAGTCAGTAAGTTCTCTTTTTACTCTTTTGGAGAAGTCTTTTGATGCACTGAAGTGTTTAATTTTTAGGGGTTCCCAGACATCTAGTTTATCTTCTGCTATCTGTGCATTTTTAGTTATGTTTGATAATCTATTTGTGCCATAAATTAGGGTCCCTAGGTTTGCCCCTATTTTTTCTTCCATGATTTTTATAGCTTTAGGTTTTATATTTAGGTCTTTGATCCATCTTGGGTTAGTTTTTGTATGTGATGTGAGGTATGGATCCTGTTTCATTTTTCTGAAAATGGATATCCAGTTTTGCCAGCACTATTTGTTAAAGAGACTCTATCTTCCCCATTTAATGGATTTTGGCCCTTTGTCGAAGATCAGCTGTCCATAGGTGGATGAATTTGCTTCTGGGTTCTCAATTCTGTTCCATTTATCTGTATGCCTGTTGTACCAGTACCAGGCTGTTTTGACTACTATGACTGTATAATAGGTTCTCAGATCGGGAAGTGTGAGGCCTCCTACTTTGTTCTTCTTCAGTAGTGCTTTGCTTATCTGGGTCTCTTTCTTTTCTGTATAAAATTGGTGATCAGTTTTTCCATCTCTTTAAAGAATGCTATTGGAATTAGGATCAGGATTGCATTATATCTATAGATTGCTTTGGGTAGTATTGACATTTTTGCAATGTTAAGTCTTTTATCCATGAGCATGGTGTGTTCTTCCATTTATGTAGGCCTCTTTTGGTTTCTTACAGTAGTGTTTTGTAGTTTTCCTTGTATAATTCTTTTACACCCCTGGTTTATTCCTAAGTATTTAATCTTTTGGGGGAGCTATTGTAAATGGTATTGTTTTACTGATGTCCTTTTCAGAGTTCTCTTTGTTAGCATAGAGGAATCCAACTGATTTTTGTATGTTAATCTTGTACCCTGCCACTTTGCTGAATCCTTCTATTAGTTCCAGTAGCTTTCTTGTAGAATCGCTGGGATTTTCTATGTATAGGATCATATCATCTGTAAATAGGGATAATTTTATTTCCTGCTTACCAATTTTGGATGCCTTTTATTTCTCTTTCTTGACTTATTGTCCTGGCTAGGACTTCCAGTACAAGATTGAATAAGAATGGTGATAAAGGGCAATCTTGTCTGGTTCTCGTTCTCAAGGGGAATGCTTTCAGTCTCTCTCCATTGAGAATAATGTTGGCTTTTGGTTTTGTATATATGCCCCTAATTATGCTGAGGAATTTCCATTCTATTTCTATTTTGCTGACAGTTTTTATCAGGAATTAATGCTGGATTTTATCAAATGCCTTTTCTGCAATGATTGATATGATCATGTGGTTCTTTTGTTTTATTTATGTGGTAGATTATGTTGATTGATTTTCTAAGGTTGAACCATCCTTGCATAGCAGGTATGAATCTCACTTGCTCATGATGTATTCTTTTTTTGATATGGTGTTGGATTCTATTGGCTAGGATTTTGTTGAGAATTTTTGCATCTATAATCACGAGTGATTTTGGTCTATAATTTTCTTTTTTAGTAGTGTCTTTGCCTGGCTTTGGTATCAGGGTTATGCTTGCTTCATAGAATGAATTCTGGAGTATTTCATCCTTTTCTGTGTTGTAGAATAGTTTGAGTAGAATTGGTGTCAGCTATTCTCTGAATGTTTGGTAGAATTCTCCAATGAAGCCATTTGGGCCAGGGCTTTTTTCTGGGGGGGAGGGGGAAGTTTTTTTATGGCCTCTTCAATTTCTTCTTTTGTTGGGGGTCTGTTCAAATTTTTCTACCCCAGTTTCTGTTAGTTTACGTAGGTAGTATGTTTCTGGATATTTGTCCCATACATGTTTAATTTTAAAATGCTGAGTAGTGTCATTTCTATATTCGTAGCAGATTTTTAGTACTTCAAAAGTAAATGAGAAGACTTAAGCCTCCAGCCATGATAAAAGCTTAACTGGTAGCAAAATTTCCTTCACACCATTAACAACTAGAAAACTGGATAAAATATATAAAATAATTGTTTTCAAACATTGGACAATTGGCAGCAAAGTACTGTGTTCTCTGAGAAAAGGGAAAGAAATTAAATGAAACCAATGAGCACCCTGGCTTTCTGCCTAGAGACACTTTCTGTCCTAAAGCACAGGGAGGGGAAACCCAAGCAGAACATGATGATCTTGCTGAATAGAGGAGAAAGAGATTGGAACATAGGGAAGCTGAGGCAGCTGGAATGTGATGGGCAGAGAACTGCAGAGGAAGAAATCACACATAGAAAAATCTGCAGAAATCTGCACAGGACTTCCCTTAAATTTTTCCTGAATACTAAGCTGCATAGATAGAGTAAGACACCATGAAGGCAGGCATAGAACAACTACCAGAAATTTGTAAGGTCAATAATTCCCAGACCTTATCCCGGTCTGGGAGAATTTCAAGTTTCAACCAGCCAGAGTGTAGAGACCTTGGTGAAAACCCAATTGCTCAGGATATTTTTGTTTCATGAATTATGGCTCTTAATGAAGTTGCCTATACTTGCAGCTTTCATAATTCCAAGGGTTTTACTATCTGTTCTTTGTTCTCTCATATTGTTAATAAAATGGTAATATTTGGTGACAGGGCCAACCTCAAACACATTTACTCCTATGATTTTTGTTGCCATCTACTTGCTAATGAGTCCCAAATCTTTTATTCCCTCTTCCCGGATTCTACTACCTATTGGGCATCTCCACTCAAAAGCATCGTATATAGATGGAACTCGTTAAATAGTGCAAAAATGAATTAAATTATCATATAGTGCTATGATGTATGATTTACTAATTATTTCACGTATTTATTCTTTATCTCTCTAGTATATTAAAATTTCTTAAGGTCAAGTATCTGAGTTTGAATTGTGCCTTTGCCATTTACTTTGTTCCTTTCAGAAAGTCACTTATCATCTTTTAATATTTGGTTTTCTCACTTACACACTGAGAATACCTATTCATCAGGCTTGTTTAAATTTAAATGAACCAGCATACGTTTGAAAGTCCCTAGGTAGCACAGACAGTTTGCACTCGCCTACTAACCTAAAGGTTGGTGATTCAACACCCTCCCACACACAGTACCACAGAAGAAAAGACCTGGCAACCTGCTTCCGTAACAATTACAGCCAAGAAAACCCCATGGAGCAGTTCTACTCTGTAACACATGGGGTCACCATGAGTCAGAATCAACACATCTGTAACCAACAACAACAAATGTATTATCAGTGCTTTATAAACTGTAAGGATTACAAAAGTATGAGCTATTGTATTCCTTCCTTCCGCAAATTACCCACAACAGCACTAAGCGTATGGAAGGTGCTCAATAAATGTGTGGATGTTGATGGACTATTTAGAGACTGTATGATATAATTAGAGGACCACTAAAGGAAGAATAAGAAGACCTGGATGCATTCTCATCTGTATCACTAACTTCCTGTGTGACCTTGGACAATCTTCTCACCTCCAAATTTTAATTCGTACCCAGTGATATCTAAAATTCTGTCTGCTCCCGTGTTAGGTAATACTCTCTTAGTCCTCCCTTACAGACCTCAAAATGAGATCCCAGTGACCTTCCTACCTTCACCATCCTACCTTCACCACCCTACCTTCACCATCTACCTTCCTATCTTCACTGCCAGACCAACCGTCTATTATCCTTAGCGGTTCTACTCTCAGTCTTCTCAGGTGAGGATCTGCAGTGTGATAGTGAGTTCTCCACTGAAATTTCAAAAGGAAAACAAATGTGTAATTCCTTGTAATCCCACATAACTCTTTGGCAATGCTAGTCCTGGTCTTTCAGTCCTCATTCCTCACAGATGGACAATTGAGGAAGCAAAGCCACTTGGCTATTTTTTTAAGTTGGTCAACAAGTTTCTTGACTTAGAACGTTGCTTTTCTTTCCCTTCTGTCAACGTGGAGGGTTTGGGACATATTTCTCCCCTAGGTGTGTGGTGTTGCTCATGTCTACCTTTACACACTAACCCCTCAAGGCTAACACTTGGCTCCATCCACTCTTGGCTATGTCTTCCTAGATGGACACTGACCAATTTTCTGTCTGACTTCTATTTGTACTGAAGGCGGAAATGAGGGTTTCATAGGCAAAGCCTCTTCCACTTCTGTTGCTGTTTACAAAAATAAAGTTGCTGTAATACCCAAACACGCCAGGCAAAGGACAGAGCAGTCACAGTTGTTCACTGGCCTTTCACCTCCGGGTGGACCTTAGCCAGCAGACTGCAAGGCCCCTGAAGCTGTGTGATGAAACTTGGTCCCTAGGGTCCTCTCCCTTACATTTTTAGACTCAGCATAAAATAAACTCCCTCAGGATGCCATTTTCCCCCAGCCCCTCCTAGGGCTTCCAGGGAGCACAGGTGACACACAGATGGCCCTTGAACTTTCCCCTCACAATTGCTGTTTCCTAGCATTTCTGCTTTGTAACTTTTCCCATAGCTTTCAAAAGTATCCTTCTCTTTGCTCTGGTCTTAAGCTCAAAAGCTATAAAAATTTGGAAAACACATTCTTTTTTCACTCAGAAGCAAAAAAAATAATCTTCTCATGTGTATTTTCTTCTTTCCTTCTCTCTCTCTCCCCCTTTTCTCCCTCGCTCTCTTGCTCTCACTCTTGCTATTTATCTCTCTTTAGAGCTGTCTTAGTTGTCTAGTGCTGCCATAACAGAAATACCACAAGTGGATGGTTTTAATGAAGAGAAGTTTATTTCCTCACAGGCAAAGTAGGCTAAAAGTCCAAATTCAGGGCGTCATCTCCAGGGGAAGTCGTTCTCTCTCTGTCGGCCTTCTCATCAGTGTTCCCCTGGACTAGGAGCTTCTCTGCGCAGGAACCCCGCTCCAAAGGACACACTCTGCTCCCGGCACTGCTTTCTTGAAGGTACGAGGTCCCCCGTCTCACTGCTCACTTCTGTCTTTTATATCTCAAGAGATTGCCTTAGGACACAATCCAGTCTTGTAGATCAGGTCCTGCCTTACTAACACAACTGCCACCCATCCTCCCTCATTAACATCATAGAGGCAGGTTTACAACATACAGGAAAATCACGCAGTACCAGGATCATGGCCTAGCCAAACTGATACACATATTTTTGGGGGGACATAATTCAAACCATGACATTCCACCCTTTGGCCCCCAAAAAATCACATCCTTGCAACATGGAAAATATATTCACCCCATCATATCATAGTAAAAGTCTTAACTCTAAGTCCAAAATCCAAAAATTCCTCTTCATCTGTGAAATCTAGAATACAAGTTATCTGCTTCCAAAGGTGCAATGGCAGAACAGCCCAAGCTAGACATTTCCATTACAAACGGGAGAAATTTCAGGGAAAGAAGGCATAACAGGCATGAAGCAAGTTAGCAGAACACATTACATTAGCTCTCAAGGCTTTGAAAATAATCCTCTGTTCTCTGAGACAATTTACACAATAGCCCTGCCCTCCAGACTCTAGGTATTGGCCACACTCTCCAGTTTTTGAGTGGAGGCCCCTTGGCCCTGGGCTTCAGCTCCGCCTTCCAGGCCCACTGGGACAGCAACTCTGCTCCCTTGGCTTTAGGTGCACCATTCTCCCAGTCCATCTGAGTGGCGACTCTACCCTTAGAAGCACCAGAGGCCATTGCTCCACCCTTTGAAACCCCTGAGGTCACAGCCATACCTTTTGAGACTAAGGCAGCTCGGCTTCTTGTGTCTCTTGTCTCTTCAGCTTCTGCTTCTGTTTCCTGTGGCCTCTTGGCCCGCGGGCCTCATGCCCACATCTGCCCTGCTGGGGCAAGTGTTCCAAAGCTCTGTAGCTCCAGCGGTATAAGTGCCCGGAGGCACCCCACTCTGCCAGGAAGCCTCCCGCGCACAGGCACTCAGCTCTCTCACTCCGTGGGTCGGCTCCAGTGCCGTCTCACACTGGTCTCCTGGTTCTGCTGCTGTAGGTTCTCTGCTGCTGCTGCTCCTCTGTCACGGCCGCACATCTATCCCCTCACAGTTTTAAAACCACTTCCACATTTTAGGTATCTGGTAGAGCAGCACCCAACTCTTGGTACCAAATTCTTAGTCATCTGTGCTGCTATAACAGAAATACCACAAGTGGATGGTTTTAATGAAGAGAAGTTTATTTCCTCATAGTCAAAGTAGGCTAAAAGTCCAAATTCAGGGCATCAGCTCCAGGGGAAGGCTTTTTCTCCCTGTCAGACTTCTTCTCTTCAGTGTTCCCCCGGACTAGGTGCTTCTCTGCGCAGGGACCCTGCTCCAAAGGACACACTCTGCTCCCGGCACTGCTTTCTTGAGGGTATGAGGTCCCCCGTCTCACTGCTCACTTCTGTCTTTTATATCTCAAGAGATTGCCTCAGGACACAATCCAGTCTTGTAGATCAGGTCCTGCCTTACTAACATAACTGCCACCCATCCTCCCTCATTAACATCATAGAGGCAAGTTTACAACATACAGGAAAATCACACAGTACCAGGATCATGGCCTAGCCAAATTGCTACACACATTTTTTGGGGGACATAATTCAAACCATGACGAGAGCTATCTCTATCATCTCTTTCTCTTCTCTCTCCCTCCCTCCCACACTTTCTTCCTCCCCCGCATCAGCCCCCCACCCCATCAAGTTGCCTGCATTAAGGGATTTGGAATTCTTTGCAAAAGAAATGGAGAGAGAAAAAGTGAAGTGGATAGAGAAAAAGGAGCACTACATTTAATCCAAGGAGGGCTGGTGGTGCAGTGGTTAAGTGCTCAGCTGCTAACCAAAAGGTCAGTGGTTTGAACCCACCAGCTGCTCCATGGAAGAAAGATGTGGCAGTCTGCTTCCATAAAGATTACAGTCTTAGAAACCCTATGGAGAAGTTCTACTCTGTCCTATAAACGTCACTAGTATTCGGAATCGACTCAACAGCAACAGGTTAGTTTTTTGTTTTGGGTTTATTTTATTTTATTTTGCATTAGATCCTGGCCCCCAGATGCCAGCCTCCCAAGATGCCTATGCTTTTGGCTGCTGAGTATCCTATACTGATATTGACACAAGTGTGTATGTTCCCAAACCTAGGGGCCAGGCAATAATTTAAATCTGCAGCAACTTCAGTGTCATTCTTCATGAGCAGAAACAAAATTCTCTTGGGAGATCTAGACCTAGAGATTTGAAACCCATACATTTCTGATGGTGATGGCAGGCTGGAGATGGTATAGGGTAAAGGGGCAGTGGGGTATCAAGATGTGCGTCACAGATGTATAGAGAGATGAAAACTAACTGAAGCCTCCTGAAACAGAGTTGAATGTACCAGAATTAGCCAGAGAACTGAGTGGTCTGACGTGGCTGATACACTGCAGTGATAAAAAAGAGAAATGGTAAAGAAAAGAATCCTTGTAAGCACTCTCTGTACTAATGTAGACTACTCAGTCATTAGGTACTTTTGCATTGTGTTCCCCATTATATAAGAAAATTGTAATCAGAATGGGAGCCCTTTTAGAGACAGGGTTAGAGCTGATGTTTCTCTGTATCTCCCTCAGCTAGACAGAGAAAACGTATTCAGACTTTATCTGATGACACACTCTTAATTCACTTAATGAAAAACTCTTTCTGACAAGAATTAAAAAGTGATGTTCTATTATAATCTTGCTCTGTCCTCAAATTCAGAGACCTAAGGTCTGCACCAGTGACCTAAATGGGCAATTTTTTCTCCCCTACCCAGACCTTATACATGGAGTTTTGTTTTTTTTTTAATGTATAAAACTCTTTGCAAAAAATCTTGAAAATTTCTCTACGTTTAAATTATTATATTATCAAAATAACTCCAGATGAAGTAGAAAACCTGAATAGGCAATTGCTATTTTAATCAACATAAAAAGTTGTTAAAGCTATACCGCCCAAAAGGAAAATGGCCATAGGCCTAAAGATTTTTCTAATGAATTCTATCAAACCTTCAAGAATTGATTATTTACATTGATTATTTGTTCCAAAAAAAAAAAAAGATGAAGTTCAAGCTTCCTAATAGATTTTTAAGGCCAGAAAAACTTGAGACTAAAATACAGAGTACAAAAAAAGTTATAGATTAGTCTTACTTGTGAATGTAGACTTACAAATGCCAAATATAGTATTAATTAATTCAATTCAGCTACATGTTAAAAGAACCATATACTACAGCCAAATAGAGCTCATTCCAGAACTTAAAAGGTGTTTCAACATAAGAAACCAATCAACATAATACATTTTATTATTAGGTAAGGAAGAAAAGCCGTATGATCATCTCTTGAGATGTTGAAAGGACATTTGCTAAAACATCTATTTCTAATAATAATAATAACAAGCTCTTATAAAACTTAATGTAAGAATGCTTCCTTCCTTAACATGATTAAAACATCTGAAACCAGCAAGAGTTTTTATATTTAAAAATTAAATCTAAAATAGTACTTCTTAAATACATAATTACCACCCTGTCTTAATTATTGAGACTTATTAATTATGTAGTGAATCATGTCCCTTCTTCCATGTTCTTTATCAACTTTTTCTTAGTTATTATTGTCCCTTTATTCTTTCATAGGAACTCTATTTGAGTCAAATTTGATTGTTAGTACATTAAATTTATAGATTAATTTGGGGGAGAATGAATATATTTATAATATTATCTTCCCATTAATGAACTTAATATAGCTGTCCATCTATTTAGATATTTATTTATTTCATTAAACTTTGTAATCTTCTT
Organism: Trichechus manatus latirostris; assembly: GCF_000243295.1. Taxonomy (NCBI): domain Eukaryota; kingdom Metazoa; phylum Chordata; class Mammalia; order Sirenia; family Trichechidae; genus Trichechus; species Trichechus manatus. The sequence goes on along the minus strand of NW_004444125.1, from coordinate 2,405,627 downwards.
CATAATTTTTTAAAACATGTATTGTTAGATTTAACCTTGAATAGATTCTTTCTAATTTTCTGGCTATTTTAAAGGAGATGTTTTATTTCCTATTATATTTTAATTAGACATTGCTAATTTATAAGATTCCAGAACACTTAATTGTGCTCATGAGAACCTGTACATAGTCCAAGAGGTAGTCATTCAAACAGAATAAGGGGATACTGCATGGTTTAAAATCAGGAAAGGTGTGTGTCAAGGTTGTATCCTTTCACTGTACTTATTCAGTCTGTATGCTGAGCAAATAATCCGAGAAGCTGAACTATATGAAGAAGAACATGGCATCAGGATTGGAGGAAGACTCATTAACAACCTACCATACACAGATAACACAACCTTGCTTGCTGAAAGCAAAGAGGACTTGAAGTACTTACTGATGAAGATCAAAGACTACAGCCTTCCATGTGGATTATACCTTAACATGAAACAAAAATCCTCATAACTGGACCAATAAGCAACATAAACAGAGCAAAATAAACAGAGAAAAGGTTGAAGTTGGCAACGCTATCATTTTACTTGGATCCAAAAGCAACGCCCATGAAAGCAGTAGTCGAGAAATCAAACGACATATTGCATTGGACAAATCTGCTGCAAAAGACCTCTTTAAAGCAAAGATGTCACTTTGAGGACTAAGGTGTGCCTGAACCAAGCCATGGTGTTTTCAGTCACCTCATATGTATGCGAAAGTTGGACAATGAATAAGGAAGACCAAAGAAGAATTGATGCCTTTGAATAATGATGTTGGCCAAGAATAATTGAATTTACAATAAACTGCTAAAAGAATGAACAAATCTGTCTTAGAAGATGTATAGCCAGAGTGCTCCTTAGAAGCAAGGATGGCGAGACTTGGTCTCACATACTTTGTATATATTATCAGGAGGAACCAGTCCCTGGAGAAGGATATCATGCTTGGTAAAGTAGACAGTCAGCAAGAAAGAGGAAGATGCTCAATGGAATGGATTGACACAGTGGCTGCAACAATGGGCTCAAACATAGCAAGAACTGTGAGGATGGTGCAGGACTGGGCAGTGTTACATTCTGTTGTACATAGGGTCTCTGTGAGTCGGAACAGACTTGATGGCACCTAATAACAACAACGATTTATAAGATTAATATTAATTTCTATATGTTATCTTCTTATTACAGATTGAATTGTGTTCCCAAAAAATGTGTGTTTGAATCCTAACCCCTACACTTATGGATATAATCCCATTAGGAAGTAAGGTCTTCTTTCTCTGCTGATGAGGTCATATCAGTGTAGAGTGTGTCTTAAAGCTAATCACTTTTGAGATATGAAAAGAGTAGATCTGGCACAGAGGCAAGCACAAATGAAAGATAGATGCCACATGAAGATGGCAAGGAACTAAAGAATGCTGGGACTAGAGAAGCTGAGACGATTTTCCCCCAGAGATGACAGAGAGAGAGAGACTTCCCCTAAAGTTAGTGCTCTGAATTTGGACTTCTAGCCTCCTCAACCCTAAGAAAATAAATTTCTGTTCTTTAAAGCCACCCACTTGTAGTGTTTCTGTTATAGGAACTCTAGTAAACCAAGTCACTTCTCTTACTAGAATTAACAGTTTTTTTCTATTAACTTTTTCATGGGGAACATCATATTGTCTGAAACTAACATTTTCTTCTTCTTTTCCAATTATTATTCCTTATATAAATATTTTTCTAGCCTTATTGCATAAGCTACAGTTTCTAGGAAAATAATGAACAGTAACCATGAGAGTGGTCATCCTAATCTTTTTCCTGACTTTAACAAGTGTGCTTCCAAAGTTTCACATTAAATGTTTTAGGTTTTGGGATAGATGCTATTCATCAAGTTAAGGAAGTTTATTTATTTATTTTTTTCCTAGTATAACCAGCCTATTGATCAGAATGGACTCACTGATATGCAAGTGGAAATAAATTTTAATTTTTTTCTCTTCTTAATCACTCTTGATTAATTTGGCTCTGTTAAATAGTTTTTCCCTACCCTGGATGAAATAGTGTACAGTTTCCATACTTCTGCCAATTGTATCAGTTACTAAAATGTTCTCTAGTTAGTATTAGGCTATAAATAGTCAAGTCTAGTTTAATAATAACACTCCAGACTTTAATCCAACCTAAAACTTCCCTTTCCTGTACGGGGTCCATTTCAAGCTGAAAACACAGAGTGAGAGGAAGGAGCATTACTGGCTTCCTCACTATTCCCTCACTCTTCTTCTCTCAGACTCACTAATTGGTGGATTGTCCTGGGGTGGAAGGAAGGAGAGGTAACAGTAGGAAAAATCTTACTTGACTGTCACCACCGTTCACAAGATAAGGTGAATGCTGAAAGGCTGATTTTTCTTTCTTGGTGTGCTTTTGAGGCTTTTTGAAGTGGCACCATCAGTGGGGTTTCCTGCATTTACTTCCCTTCACTCAGATAAAGACTTCTCAACCTAGTCTTTTATGTCTGCTCCTTCAGGCTGCTGTCTTCCAGTGGTTAAGCACTCAGTAGGGATATCCTCACTTCTTTAAACAGCACTTTTGGACAGGATTCCTTTTAAGTTGATTCAAGTTTGGTTCCATTCTGTAGGACTGCTATATGGCCTATAAAAAAACACACTCGTTCCTGTCTCACCAAACTAGGGAAACATGAACATGCCCTATGAAGCACTGTATTCCAGCTACCCCCAGGCATTTCTAGACAAAGCCTTTTGCCTTTAAACTTCCCAAGGCGAGAGGAAAGGTACCAGTCCTAAGGTCACCAGATTCAAGGGGACATGTGTCATGTTTTCCAAGTGGTTCTTTGGAAAGCTATCTCATTTTGTTTGAAGTGAAGATAAATGCCATCATCCTTTCTTCAGTGCGTGTATGTGTGTGTGGAGAATGCACAGAAAACTAAAACTCTCTGACTTTTCAATTTTCTCAATGAAATTTTAGTGTTCTTTTATATTGCCTTCTGATTGGTGTATCAGCTAGAAGGGGGAGTGGCAGATTTGTGACGTTTAACACTGCCCAGCCCATTAAGCAGGGTCCTCACCTACCCATATCAGGGACGTGAGGACTGATGACTCCACCCACTCCACCAGGCCACCCGCGTCAGGGGTCCAAGAATAAGTGGTGACTCCTAGGTCTTACAGCCAACAACATTGGGTGCCCATGGTCTGGCTGCAAAACCCACCTACCTAAGCACTCTAGGGAATAGGAACATGCCTTCTACCAGGAAATGCAGGGGCAGCAGTCAGATATATAGAACAATGGAACAGCATTGAGAATCCAGACATAAATTCATCCACCTATGAGCAGCTGATATTTGACAAAGCCCCAAAGTCTATTAAATGAGGAAAAGACAGTCTCTTTAACAAATGGTGCTGGCATAACGGAATATCTATCTGCAAAAAAACTGAAAGAAGACCCATACCTCACACCATGCACAAAAACTAACTCAAAATGGATCAAAGAACTAAATATAAAATCTAAAATGGTAAAGATCATGGAAGAAAAAATAGGGACAGTGCTAGGAGCCCTAATACATGGCGTAAACAGAATAAAAACATAACTAACAGTGCATAAACAGCAGAAGAGAAAGTAAATAACTGGGAGCTCCTAAAAATCAAACACTTACGCTCATCAGAAGATTTCACCAAAAGAGTCAAAAGACAACCTACAGACTGGGAAAAAAAATGTGGCTACAACATATCCAGTCAGGGTCTAATCTCTAAAATCCACCAGATACTGCAAAACTTCAATAACAAAAAGACAAACAACCCAATTAAAAAATGGGCAAAGGATATGAACAGCCTCTTCACCAAAGAAGACATTCAGGTGGCTAACAGATATATGAGGAAATGGTCACGATCACTAAAACCAAAAAACCAAGCCCACTGCTGTCGAGTCAATTCTGACTCATAGTGACCCTATAGGACAGAGTAGAACTGCCCTATAGAGTTTACAAGGAGTGCCTGGTGGATTCGAACTGCCGACCTTTTGGTTAGCAGCCGTAGCACTTAACCACTATGCCACCAGGGTTTCCCATTAGCCATTAGAGAAATACAAATCAAAACTAAAACGAGATACCATCTCACCCCAACAAGGCTAGCATTAATCCAAAAAACACAAAATAATAAATGTTGAAGAGGTTGTGGAAAGACTGGAACACGTATATATTGCTAGTGGGAATGTAAAATCATACAACCGCTTTGGAAATTGATTTAGTGCTTCCTTAAAAAGCTAGAAATAGAAGAACCATATGATCCAGCAATTCCACTTCTTGGAATATATCCTAGAGAAATGAGAGCCATCACACGAATAGATACATGCACATCCATGTTCACTGTAGCACTGTTCACAATAGCAAAAAGACGGAAACAACCTAGGTGCCTATCAATGGATGAATGGATAAACAAATTATGGTATATTCACACAATGGCATACTACATAACGATAAAGAACAACGATGAATCTGTGAAACATCTCATAACGTGGGTGAATCTGGAAGAGATTATGCTAAGCGAAATTAGTCGCAAAAGAACAAATATTGTATGAGACCATTATTATAAGAAATCAAGAGAAGGTTTAAACACAGAAGAAAACATTCTTTGATGGTTATGAGAGTTGGGAGGGAGGGAGAGGGGAATTCACTAACTAGATAGTAGACAAGAATTATCTTAGGGGAAGGGAAGGACAACACACACTACAAGCGAAGTCAGCACAACTGGACTAAACCAAAAGCTAAAGTTTCCTGAACACAACCAAACACTTCGAGAGACAGAGTAGCAAGGGGCGATGGTTGGGGGACCATGGTTTCAGAGGACACCTAAGCCAATTGGTATAACAAAGTTTATTAAGAAAGTGTTCAGCATCCCACTTTGGTGAGTCAGGTCTGGGGTCTTAAAAGCTAGCAAGCAGCCCGCTAAGATGCATCAATTGGTCCCAACCCACTTGGAGCAAAGGAGAATGAAGAACATCAAAGACACAAGGAGAATATTAGCCCAAGAGACAAAAGGGCCGTATAAACCAGAAACTCCATCAGCCTGAGATCAGAAGAGCTAGATGGTGTCCAGCTACCACCAATGACCGTCCTGACAGGGAAAACAACAGAGAGTCCCTGATGGAATAGGAGAAAAGTGGGGTGCAGAACTCAAATTCTAGTAAAAAAAGACAAGACTTGAAGTTCTGACTGAGATTAGAGAAACCCAGAAGACATGGCCCCCGGACACTCTGTTAACCCGGAACTAAAACCATCCTCAAAGCCAACTCTTCAGACAAAGATTAGACTGGACTATAAGACATCAAATGATACTCTTGAAGAGTGTGCTTCTTAGTTCAAGTAGATACACAAGACTAAGTGGGCAGCTCCTGTCCGGAGGCAAAATGAGAAGGCAGAAAGTGATAGGAGCTGGTTGAATGGACATGGAATATCCAGGGTGGGAAGGAGGAGTGTGCTGGTCACATTATAGGGATAGCAACTAGGGTCACACAACAACTTGTGCATAAATTTTTGTATGAGAAACTAACTTGAGCTGTAAACTTTCAGTTAAAGCAATTTTTTTTTTAAAAGAACAATTATAATAGGACACACTTATAGCTTAGTAATGCAGTCACTCCTGAGGTTCACCCCTCAGCCAAAGATTAGACAGGCCCATAAAACAAAATGAGAGTAAATGGGTACACCAGCCCAGGGGTAAGGACGAGAAGGCTGGAGGGGACTGGAAAGCTGGTAATAGGGAACCCAAGGTCGAGAAAGGGAAAGTGTTGACATGTCGTGGGGTTGGCAACCAATGTCACAAAACAACATGTATATTGTTTAATGAGAAGTTAGTTTGCTCTGTAAACCTTTGTCTAAAATGCAGTTAAAAGAAATTTTTAAAAAGAGTAATTATAATAGCAATCTTAATATCTTTATTTATTAGTTCCAACATCTGGGTTATCTAGGTTACGATTCAATTGCTGTTCTTTTCTCATGAGAATGTATTCATTTTTTTGTTTCTTGGTTTGTCAGGTAAGTTTAGATTCTATCTTTTACATTACGAATGTTAAGTTGTGGAGGTTCTGGATTCTGTTATCTTTCTCCGCTGTTATTTTCTTCATTAAGGCAGACAGTTTGCTTGGCTTGGTTTGAACTGAAAACTCTTTTTCTTGGGAATCTGCTCCAGTTTCAGTTCAGATTGTCTTTCCATGGTTTCTGTGATTTAGAGGTCAGTGAGAGATATAAACAAACTAAGTTTGGGGATCCTCTCTCTGCTTTTTCCCTTCTTGGACTCCCCTGTTATATTCAGTGTCCACCGTTTCCCAGCTTTATTTTCAGTTTCCCTAGGACAGAACGGCTAAGTTTTTCCATATTCATCCCTACTGCTGCAGCAACAATGCACAGACTGTAATTACCCTTGAAACGCCCTTGAATTAACATTTTTCTTGAGTATTGGGGAAAATTACTGCTTTTAAATTCAATACCAAATAAAATAGATAATTTTCTTAGAAGCCATATTGGATGAGAAATGGTCTTCAGACACTCAAGTGCTCACTCAGCCCAGCACGAGGCTTATATTTTAAGTGGCATGCAAATTTTTAGATCATCTGAAGGTAGAGCATATCAGACCTCCCTTCTTGCGCTCTGCTAAATCGACACATTCGTGAGGAAGTTAATGGGAGGAATTTCACAAACTATTTTTCACTCTCCTCTAAGTTAGTGTAGTCAAATTTATGTCAGTTAGACATGTTTATGGTATGTTTCCACTATATACGTATATATGTAATTATAACCTTTACTAATAATTTGTGTGTTGCTATCATCATTAAAGGTGACACGGATCTTTCTAATGTTTATGTTACAAACAATCTTAAGGTAAAATACATTTCCCAAATGAGCCCAAGACTTTCTTTAAAATTATTAAGGAGTGTATGTACAAAGGCAGATTTGCTTTCAATTTTTGAGAATTCAGCTATGCCATCCAACTTCTAAATGGCAATTCTATATCAAAGAGGTGAAACCAAAGACATTTCAACTTGCAGGGTGCACTGCCAAGTATTGTACTGTCTTATCTAATTGAGTGGAAGAAAACAGTGTCTCCAGATCAATTCACTGCGATTGTGATTTATCTAGGGGATTTATTTGTGAGGCTTCAAAATGGTACGTAAAGGTGGCAGTCCTTGCAGAAGACACTATTTCTATGTGATAAAATTCTCTTCTCCTTCTCAATACTTATACTGAAGTTTCTCCACAAGACTTGCTTAGTTTATTTAAAAAAATTTGATAATTGTCAAAGTTGGGTGACGGTTATAGAAGAATTTGTTATGCTAACTCTTTGTACTTTTGTTATGTTTGAAATTGTCCATAATAAAAAGTTAAAAAATGATTTCCTTGTGGTTAAGAAATAGAAGCCCCTATAAAAAAATTCCAATTAGTGTAATTCATCCAGATCCCATACCAGGTAAGGTATTCTAATATAAAATAAAATTAAATCTCAGATGCAAAATTTTCCATTGTAGCATTGTTAATAATCATGGTTTTCAAACTTTAAGTATTCTTCAGAATTAATTGAAGTAGTTTTTAAAAATGAAGATTTCCTGCACCTTACCTGAAAACTATTGAATCAGAATCTTAGGGTGGGCTACAGGGGCTTTATAAAATTGAAAAACTGGAAAGTGAATTGAAGTCCATCAGTAAGAAAATTGTTATATAATTACAGAAGGTTAACTCAGTAGGATATGTAAATGAAGATCATGGAACGAGTATTTGCTAAAAAATCCTAGGTTAAAAAAATCAGAATTGCTTTTTTATACGTGCTGTGATTGTGAGTTACAATTAACTCAATGACAATGGTTTGGTGGTTTGGTTTTATGATTATTTCTAAGTTGAAAATGATCTGAAAATAAAGAATTTACAGAGATGCAGTTTAAGGTGGAAAACAGCGCCCAATCTCTGGTTACCTAGATATCACTCACTGAAATTTTACTCTTCTAAACTGCATTGTTTTCACAGCTCTATGGTGTCATTTAACCATATTGCTTTTGTAATTTATCCCATTTTTCTTAGTTTTTATGAGGTGAGCAATGATCTACCACTACTTTCTACATTCTAACCTGAAAACCCTTATCTTGTATTTTAAGTGACTTTGATACTGGAAATAATATGATGATATTGGCAAAATAGTAAGTGTGGTAGGTAAAGTAATAGCCCCACAACAATGTCCATATCCCAATCCCCAGAACTTGTGTATATTTTCCTTACATGGCCAAAGAGACTTTACAGATGTAATTAAGAACCTGGAGATGGGGAGATTATCCTGGATTATTTGGGTGGGTTCACTGAAATCACAGTGATCCTTAAAATGGAAGAGGAAAGCAAAAGAGATCAGAGTGATGAGACAGAGATAGCGCTCAACTCACTGCTGCTGGCATTGAAAATGGAAGAAAGGGGCCAGGAGCCAAGAAATGCAGGCAACCTCTAGAAGATGGAAAAGGCAAGAAAATGAATTCTACTCTAGAGCCTCAATAAAGAAATGAAGCCCTGCCTGCTAACACCTTCATTTTAGCCCATTAAAACCTGTATTTGACTTTCAACCTGCATAACTGTAAGATAATGAATTTATACCCTTATACACAGTTTTTGGTAGTTTATTAGGACAGTAATAGGAATCTAATACAGTAAGGTCGGAGCCTGAGACCATGATAAAAACATTTTGTAGATTGCCTAAACCTCAACTTCTTTTATAAGACAGAGAAATTTCTAACTTATTTAAGCCACTAGTATTTTAGGATTATCCGTTCTGAACAACCAAAGCTAATTTTAATGAATACAGTAGGCTTCTTCTCCCAACCCCTCCACCACTCGCTCCACAGTCATACTCTAGGACTTATCACGTCATATTCAAACTTTCTCAAAAATTTCAGTCTTCATATATTATCTCCTATTATTTCAATTTGTCTATTCAACTTGCAACACTACTCCTGCTATTTAACTGCAGTGTGACCTCCAATCCACTGAATAATTTACTTTCTCTCTGTATTAGTTTCCTAGGACTCCCATAACAGTGTCACAAATTCAGTGGCTTAAAACAACAGATATTTATTCTCTCATAGTTTCATGCTCTCTCTGAAGGCTGTAGAGGAAAAATCCTTCCTTGCCTCTTCCTAGCTTCTAGTAGAGATAGATAGATAGCTGCCATTGAGTTGACTCCAACTCACGGCAAATTTATGTACAACAGAAAGAAATGTTGCCTGGTCCTGCATCATGCTCATGATCCCCAGCATGTTAGAATCCATTGTTGTGGCTAATGTGCCAATCTATCTTATCCACCTCGCCCTCCTTGGCCCTCTGCTTCACCAAACATAATATCCTTCTCTAGTAAGTGATTCCTCCTGATGACTTGTCCAAAGTAGCCAAGTCAATGATCTTTTGTGATCCATAATCTTTTCATTGACTAATTTTCAAAAGTAAATAATCAGACCTTTCTTCCTAGTCTGTCTTAGGCTGGAAGCTCCACTGAAACCTGTCCACCATGGGTGACTCTGTTGGTATTTGAAATATCGTGGCATTGCTTCCAGTATCAGAGCAACATGCAAGCCACCACGGTACAACAAATTTATGGATGGCTGGTGGTAGCTTCTGGTAGTTGCCAGTTATCCTTGGTATACCTTGGTTTGTAGACACATCCCTCCAATCCCTGCCTCTGTCATCACATGACATTTTCTCTGTCTGTGTATTTTTTCTCATCTTGATAGGGCACCGGTCACTGGATTAGTGCCCACCCTAATCCAATATGACCTCATCTGTATTTAACTAATGACATTTGCAAAGATTTATTTCCAAATAAGGTCACATTCTGAGATTCCAGATGGTCATTAATTTTTTTTTTTTGCGGGGGGGCATTTTTCAAACCAGTACACTCCACATCCACAGTTCTTCCCTTTCTTTACTTCTTTTTCCATCCCGCTTAATTTCCACATTATAACTTCTTAATAATCTTCACAATACCCAATTTTTTTTTGCCCTTATTTTCTTTGGTCATTCCTGCTGGGCAAAACCCCCACCATTGCTCAGTCCAAATTTCTCTGCTCTTGATTCTGGATTCCAAAACATAGCTGGGGGGTTGGGGAGGGGGGAACCACTGCTTAACAGACTGGGGTGTGTGATGCATGTGTGTGTGTATGTGTGTCCATCACTGTAATTCAGATCTTTATATATGTTTATCATCTTAGCATCTCTTCTTGGTTGTCACCAGGTAACTCAAACTCTAAATGCTCTAAATGGAGTTTGAAATGTTTATCCCATAAATCTGCTCCTCGGCTATTGTTTCCTATATTGGTAAATGGTACCATCATTCACTCAGTTGTTAATCTAGAAACCTGTGAGCTATCCTTGACACCTCCTTTCTTCTCCATAACTAATCAATTTACCAAATACTGTTGATTTTTTTTATTTTTCACCTCCATGTATCTCCACCTTTATTGCTAAGCTTCCATTGTCCTTTGCCTGTCTTTATGTTATATCCTACTAATATCTCTGTATCTACTCTTGCCACCCAACTCACTGTTTACACAGAAACCAGGTTGTTTTCTTTAACTTACTGTGAAAAAAAATTATACAGAAAACCAGACAGAATAATAAAATTAAAACATATATGCAATACTCTGATATGTGTGTGTTTATATGTGTGTTACTTTGAAATGGTTCAGCAGAAAAAGAAAAGAAAAACAGTACAGGCATCACACCATTTCACCTTTAAGTACTTTAGTGTTCATCTCAAAAAAAAAAAAACAGGGGTATGCTCCTACATAACCACTGTCTTAGATATCTAGTGCTGCTATAACAGAATACCACAAATGGGTGGCTTTAACAAACAGAGATTTATTTTCTTATAGTTTAGGAGGCTAGAAGTCCGAATTCAGGGCACCAGCTCTAGGGGAAGGCTTTCTCTCTCTGTCGTCTCTGGAGGAAGGTCCTTGTCTCTTTCAGCTTCTGCTCCTGGGTGGTCTTCATGTGGCTTGGCATCTCTCTCCCCCCATCTCTGCTTCTCTTGCTTGCTTGCTTGTTTAATCTCTTTTATATCTCAAAAGAGATCAACTCAAAATACACCCTAATCCTGCCTCATTGACATAATAAACATAACCTAATCCTCACTGACATAACCTAATCCTGCCTCATTAATATAACAAACACAGCCCATTCATACATAGGATTATAACCACAGACAGAAGTTAGGATTTGCAACACGTATTTTTTGGGGACACAATGCAATCCATAACAACCACAATATTATGACACCAGGAACAGATCAAGGCTCACTCTTTGGTTTGATTATGTCTGTTAGCATTTTTTTTTTTTAATTTAGACTACCCTCTCTCCACACACACATCTCTTTTGGACATTGAATTTCTAGAGAAAATAGGCCAGTTTTATGGTGTAATGTTTCACATTCTAGATAGGCCTTAGTGTTCTCCTCTGCTGATTGCTGTTGTTGTTAGGTGTGGTTGAGTCATTTTTGGCTCATTGCAATCCTGTGTGACAGAGCAGAACTGCTCCATAGGATTTTCTTGACTGTAATCTTTAAGAAAGCAGATTGTCAAGTCTTTGTCCTGAGGGACCACTGGATGGGTTAGAACCCTACCCTTTCAGTTAGCAGCAAAGTGCTTAACCATTTGTGACACCAGGGCTCTTTTTCTTGTAATTAGAAGATGGTGTTTTTTATTTTTTTATTTTTTTTTCAAGTAAAAAGAAAGTTTTATTTGGCATATATTCAAAAGGACAGAAGTGGGAAGCGGACAAGCATGCTGCCACAGCCATGTCTGCCCAAGTCCAAGGAAGGTTACAGAATCATCAGTATATATCAACATCACAAAATGGGTAGAATCATTGAAAGCATCACTTTATCACTGATTGGCTATAAATTGTAATCTTACATTTTGAATCATCTTTCTTAACAATCATTTGTACGGGCTTCAGTTACGAAAGTCAGGAGGGTCTTCACTGGTCCACCAAATTTCTGTTCGCTAAATGTTAATAGAAAAAGACACAAGGTGAGAAGTCCTTTGGGTTAGGTTTTATTGCCCTTTTGTGAAAACTTCCTTAAGATAATTTCTGAGATTGTCCCATCTGTTGTCTTATCTCAGGGCCCAGTTGATGTGTCTTTGTGAGTCTGTGAGGACTCAGCTCCTGCGGGGTCACATCCTGTATGCTGAATATTAACTGTAACTCCAATATTATTTCCTAAATTAGTCCCTCCTTTTGATCGGAGATTGGAGATGACACATTTATGATCAATACCTGCACTTAGTCGAGCTCCTAGATGGCGGCCATGGCAGGCTCTTTAAACTCACGGTGCCGGTTTTCCACCAGATACCATCTGGTTGTTCACCAGGTTATTAAGTAAGAGCAATGCTCCCATCAATCTCATTGCCGGGGTTAGCAGACTCAATGTACATCAACATTTTAGCCCAAGGCCTTCTTTTGCCTTTTAGGTGTGTAAGACAATAGAGGATAAATCTTATTATACCTAATACTATCAGGATGCAGACCAAGAATATTACTATCCTTTGTAGTAGTGATCTAGCCCATGTACTTATTCCTGATGGCAACCAACCAAATAGATCTGGTGTTTGTAGGGGTGTTACAGTGTGTAACCAAGTAGCTTGTTGTCTAATTCTATGTATATCCTGTTCTACTTCTCCTGTGTTATTTAGCCAAATGCAACAGGAGGTATTTACTACCGCACAGACTCCACCTTCTTGGGCTAATAAAAAGTCCAAGGCTATTCTGTTGTCTAATGCTACCTTGGCCAATGAGATCAGAGATTGCTGTTGTGCTTCCATCCCTCTAGCAACTTCATCTGCTATTTGTCCCATAGTAATTGATAAATTTCTTAAAGATTTCTCCAATTCAAATATACCATAACTAGGAATTAAAGCTCTTAGAAATGACCAACCCCACCCTGAACGTTGGACCAATGGGCTTTCTTCTGACTTTCATTTTACAATTTTAACATTATCTTTTCAATATTTACTAGCATTGTGACTATGAATACTTAAAAATAATCCTAAAGTTTCCAAAGTGCATTGTCTATGCATTCGTCAGGAATCTAAACAAGATTGCCCATGTAAATTCACTAGCAGTTGGAAAGGAATCATCTAAATTAGAAACATATCTACACAGAAACATATATCTGTAAGGAGCACACAAACTTTGTCTAGAAGAAACAGAAAATACAGAAAAATTTACATGTGATAACAAGTTTTCGTTAGAGAACTAATGATTAGCAAGATAATACAGGATGGACCTCTCCTGTAGGAGGTCTTCAGTTAGTCTGTTTAAAATATACTAAGTGTTCTTCCCAAGGGCAAGCTACCCCTCCTTGGTTTACCTATTAACAGTCATTGGTCACTTTCTCAGAAGCAGAAATGGAACAAAAGACAAAACGGAGTCTGAGCCATGATGTCGATCTCTTCTGAGAATCTGGTCTCTTTTAAGATACATAATTTTCTGCATCGTAAGAGGGTGACAGTTTGATTACAAACATTTACACAGGTATTTCATACAACATTGTCTTAAAGACTGCTTAAACTAATTACTAATTTACCCTGAACATAACTCTGTCTGATCTTTGAAGTTAGTTTCCTAAAACAGACTGAATTCTTCAAAAAAAAAAAAGCTCAATACCCAGAGCAAGATGGTCTTACTAGTTTATCTGAACCATTGTTTGACTCAAAGTATTTTCAGGAACCAGTTTTTTTCTCAAAGCTCAGGGTTCAAGAGGACACCCAAAGGCAAATATCCGTGTGGGTTGCCTCAATCTCCCTGAAAGCCAGAAATCTGGATTCCAGGAGAATTACAGACAACTCTCTGATCATTCTTTCCTTTGGATCATGATCTTGTTATAGAGTCTTTAAAATCAAAAATGTTCAATAAATGGTAATTGGACATCATCTGGTTTTTAAGATCCCAGGCACCATGCAGCAAACTAGAAAATAAAACAGAAACACTAACAATTATATTAGGCCAATTGTCTGAAATAACCAATGAAACCATGACCCTAAGGTCTTTGAACCAAGGAAACAAATCTCATGAGGTGTTTGTCTCTACATAAGCAGCATCAGTAACTGCTTTTCATGTGTCTCAACAGCAACTACATTCTGCAAAATCTCAGACTGAGTATTAATATAAATACAGCAACATTATTGAGGCACAAACTGTTTCTTAAGAGACTAACAGGAAATCTAATGCTGTTCTATTTTGTAAAATCATAGCTCAAATTTCAAATACTTCTCTGGTTATGATACTTACCACTTTGCTAAGTTTACCAACAGGAACTTCTAATTCAGGAGTTATAATAACTAAACCCATTAGTTAGATAATTTAGGAGGAAGGAGAATGATTTCTTATATCCAGAAATTAGGACCTTAAAATATCAGCAATATTAAAAAAAACCATAGTTTTCTTTAGTTTACTCAGTCTTATGTAGTTAATTTCTGTTCCACATGATTCTGGATCAACCACAGTCTGTAAACTCGGTCAGCTTCTGCGTAGGAGCTCTGGAAATTTTATTCAGTCTAGTCACAGTCTTTTTAGCAAGTCCAATATAGTCCATCTTTTTGTTGAGGTATTTTAGTCAAACTTTTTCAGCAAATCAGCAAAGTAAAAACTTATCTGCAGGTGACAAAACTTAATACGGCCATGATTAATTGATAAACATAATATTCTTAATAGTAAAAGACCTGATAGAAATTAATTATAAGCATAACGTAAAGGCCAAATAAAATCAGTTAAAAAAAACTTTAGATAAAAATATTTCTAAATATAGCCATTAACCATATTCAAAGAGCTTCAGATATAATGCATAAGAATTCTGAGACAAAAAACCATATAGTCAGGATATACTAAGAATATACCAAGATTATCAAATCTCTAAATACCTGAATAGTAATTAAAAAAAACTTTAAAGGTAAATGATGTGAATTCTCTAATCAAACCATTGGCTTTCATGATGCTAGATTCAAAAAGATAAAGTTACAACCAAGTTAGCAATAAGAGATAACAATGTAGGTCACTGTGAAATAATACTTGAGTTATTTAACCAAAGATCTTAAAGTAAAAACCTTAGCTTCCTTTTCTAAAAGCCATGAGGCTTAGTATTCAGACTCGGGAATCTTATTCTAATGAGAGGCCAAACCTTTGTCTTCCAGGTAGATTACACAAAGAATAAATCAACCCTTTAACTCAGAAATTAAAGAAAATTTTGTTATTTTAACTGCAAGAAACTCAATTCTTTGTTTTATATGCTACTTAACATTAAAACTCCTAAAAATCTCATAAATTAAATGATTGAACTTTAGTCAGACAGATGAAACTTGACCATATCAAATAATTTTATTTTTTAATAAACCTCTTAAAGGTTGCCTTTGTTGTATATCTCTTACAGTGCATCCCTTTAAATGGCAATAATGAACACTTATTCACAGACTTAAATGTATATATATCTATATAGCCTCTTGTGGCATAAAAAGGCAAAATATATGAACTTAAATTACAACAAATATCTATTAACTTAAGAACATCAATAAGCTACCTAAAATACCTTTGGAATTATTTTAAGCCTGTATACCATAAAACAACTGTTGTTGAAAGAAAAGTCTATTTAAACATTCTAAGATTTCATAGAACTTTTACTACTTCTCATATTTTCCCCAATCTAATTTTAGCCCTTAAAGATTTTATCA
>NW_004444125.1:2388500-2389807 GCF_000243295.1 Trichechus manatus latirostris | reverse complement strand
CTATGATTAGGATCTACCCAGTTTCTGATAACTATAGCAAAGCAGCAATTTTTCTTATCTTTTGTCTTAAAGGAGTCTCCACCTAGCTGGAAAGGGGGCTTTCAAAAGCACAGGACCTTGGAGACTGGGAGGTGGGGAAGCCTGATCATGCCCCGCCCTCACTCTCTTGACTCATGGAAGATATTTACATACGTTTAAACTGATGGAGGCATTTTGAAAGACAAAAGATAGCTAATTTCTTTCTTTTTACTGTCCTGGAACTGCTACTTTAAGACAAAACTATCCTTGTTCCTTAAATAAAACACATTTCATATAATATCTAGCTTAAGTTACTTAAAAAGCTTTCACTTTTAAGATTGAGATAGTATAAAACATAAAGATCTTAGTGTACTTTTCAAATAGACCAATTTATATCAAAGTTTCTCGAAGTAGCTGTTAAAAATCTAAATCACAAAACAAAAACAAGACAGTTTTTTCTGGATGAAGAAGGAACTGACGTTCTATGACTAGCCTTACAAAAAACAGCAATTCTTAGCCATAGCCACCAAACTAATACAAGACAAACTTAGACACAATGCTCTAGACCAGAAGCAAGCTCTTAGAACAGAAGGAGACAGAAAGACCACATAAAGTCACCAGATAATACCACACAAAACAAGACTATGGGGATCCCTAATTTCTAAAAGTGTCTATAGCAATTTTTGGTAAGATTGACTCAATTCAATGGAAAAAAGAGGTACAGAACTATCACTTCTCCCTTAAATATCAAAACACAGATCAGGAGCTGCCAGCTCCCCTTAAGAATTTGGGAAAACAGAGCACTATTTTCCAGGTTTTCCCTAAGCCACAAAAAGGTCCGAATTTTGCAGCTTATAGTGACTCACAGCTCTTTGAAAACAAATGCCCGAATCCAGGCCTAAACTGCAGTTCACTTAAAGAGTTACTAAACGTCTCTCTTAACCAAACGATCAAGCAAAAATCTAAGAAAGATTCTCCTGAATCAGTTAACCGGTTTTACAAAAAAATATGCCAAACAAAACTTAAGAAAACATGAGAAAGAGAACAACCAGAAAAATAAGCAAAGGTTCGTTTTCTGAGAGCACTCGCCCTGTCAATGTCGAAGGGACATGGAGTGGGAACACATGGGTCCAGAAGATAGGACCTTTCTTTGCAGGCTTCTGCTCCGCAATCCAGGTCTCTTGGAAGTTGACTGGATTCATAGCTTCAGATCCTACTTACAGCGCCATTAACTGTTGTAGGGGAAAAACATCACAAAGTTTAGTAAAGTAAAAAGAAAGTTTTATTTG
>NW_004444125.1:2375785-2388400 GCF_000243295.1 Trichechus manatus latirostris | reverse complement strand
TTTTTTTTTTTTTTTTTTTTTAATGCAAATTCAGTCTGCAACACCCTTACTTAATATCCTTCCATGGTTCTCAGTTGCTCTTAAGGTAAAGTCCATAAACTTGCTCAAGCCTGCCTCAGTGACCTGACTCTGGCCTTCCTCCCTGCCTCCTCTTACTCCACTTTCTTCATGCCCTCTGTCCTCCCTTTCATTTTTGAAAGTTCTAGTCTCCTTCCATCCTCAGGACACACACATGGTTCGTCTGCCTAGGAAGCTCTTCCACCATTGCTCCGCCTGCTTGGATCCTATTCATACTTCAGATTCCAAAGGAACTACCACCTCTTCAGACAAGCCGTCTTCAACGCACCAGACTAGGATAGACACGCTTGTATATGTTCTCAGAGACCTCAGAATGTTTCCTCCATGGCACGTAGCAGAGTTTCAGTTAATTGTTTGCTGTTATTGATTTAATGTCTGTCTTCCTCACCAATCAGAAATTATATGAGGATAGGGGCCAATTCTATCTTACTACCTTTGTATCTCCAACTCTCATCATAGAGCCTAAATCATAGTAGCTGACAAAAAAGTGAACAAATTTATTAATTTCTTTATGCTTAAATTACTTTGTTTTTTAATATGTCAATAATAATAATACTTGCCTTATAGACTTTTAAACAGTACATGATACAATCTCTATAAAGCTTCTAACATGTACCTGCCAAATAGAAAGAGGTGAATACATAGTAGTAAATATAGTAATTCTGAAAAACTGCCATTTTTCAGAATTACTAGAGGTTCATTGCGTAGATATCATTTGCCATTTGTACACAAGCAATTTGTAATTTAATAGAACGTTTACAACCTCTTACTCAATGTTGCTGTTCAACTAAACAATGTTGATTTACGTTCAACCAAAATGTATATTTTAAAGCTTCGTATTTGATAGGATCAACTGTTACACAGGTTTTCTTTAGCCAGTGGTTTAGAAGCGGCACCTGTAATTTGGGTCAGAAGAATAAGACAAAGAGACAAGGCAGTAGGAGATGATTTGCCATTGTATACTTTAGTAAATATGCTTATTTATTTAATTGCCAGTAGGTTACTTTTATTCATTGATTATTTTGACATGCAGATGACTTATCTCTTGGAGAAAAATAATACATTTCAAACTTAGTTTCCCACTGTGTAAAAATCTCTTTTAAGCCTGGGTACAAAGGGACAAGCTAGTGACTTCTCAAGAGAGACATGTTCTATTGTATAAAATTGTTTTCCTTTGATAGCTGCCTGCATACCTGCATAGATACAATTGTGTAGGTAGGCAGATGCTATTGCTTGGCACAGGGTACAGAATCCCAAACACATGGAACAGTTAAAAACCAACTCCCATTAATGATTTCATTGCCTCAACTGCATTTGTAATGTAAATCCTGCAGAGGTGCTTCAGGTCTTTCTATTCTTAAAAGAAAAGTCACAAACTGAAGAGTGGGTCACCTTCGCAATCAGCACCCCTTTTAGCTGGTAATATAGAACACATGGTGGTTGAAGAGGTTACAGTGTTACAGAAATGTCATTACAGTATTTCTCTGTGTTAACATGTATCATCTGTCACATAATTGTTTGTTTTACAGCCCATACCTATAATGGGCTAAGTGGGGACTATTTATATCAGTTAACAATGAGTGCCTTTAATTAGTATTTCATGCAACTGGAACATGTTAAGGAAGCTGACACAAATCTGGCTGAGGTTGTGAGATTCCATGTGAATTTCATTATGGAATTGCAAAGATATTACAGTTGCGCAGGTACCAAGGTTTCTGCGTGAACTTCAGCTGCCATAAATGCTGTATAAACCCACGATTTGTGAAAATGACAAACCATCATATTGCATCTTACCCAGCTGACGGACATGTGGGACTTGTCCACTTTGTCACCTGAATCTCGAATTCCTCATGATAGCTCATCCAGAGGCCTGTACAGGCATGTAGGCAACACATTACAGAGCCTGTGCAAACTTTGAGGAAGAATGCCGGAAAAAGAAACAACAAGCAAAGCCTTTGTGGTAGAAGTGCTTAACGCTAAGTGAGACGCTGGTGGTTGGATAAAGTATTTCTGTTAACTGGTGCAGATGGTTTCGTTTTCTGCATTCTCATTTGGAGACACTTTCATTGACTCAAAGACGCTTCGTGAATATCCTAGATGGACTACAGCAAAACTGGCTTTGGTAGACAATGAAGACATAGTTATGTGTCTAGACCTATAAGAAAGCATCTCCAATTAAAAATACTGAAAATATAGCCGTGTCAGCAAACCATCCTTTAATTCCTTTGAAAAGGAATCCCCACCTAGGACTACAGTAGAGGCTGGCAGCCCATTCTAAACAAACTCTGAGAAGCTCTGTGTGATGTGCCCCCTCCCTCTTTTAGGATTTTGTAAGGTATGCTCAGTGTATTCAATCTGTCATCTTGGTTTACAAATTCAGAAAATATTTTCACATGTTGATCTCAACTTCAGAAAGAATGCTAACTGTTTTGTCAAACTAAAATGAACTTTTAAACAATGAAGTTTTTTTTTGTTTGTTTGTTTGTGGTGACTTATTGCTTGGAGGCAAAACAATCCAGCTTTTTTTTTTTTTTTTTTTGACAACATGGTCAGTATTACTTACAGAAGTAACCAACAGGTTTTAAGATGGTTTCTGTGAAATCGCTAAAGTATTTTTTAGTGATGATTTATGGAAGTTTTCTAGTGGATACATCCTGCAGTCAGAGGCTGCTGATGCAGGCAAAGTACCTTTGTTTGATAAATATACCCAGACCACCAAATATCACTTTCTATCACAGACAATCGTGGAATCTGAATCACTGGAAAATTACTAGCAGATCTCTACTTCTTGTTACCTGTATTAATCTAAACATAAAGATTAGGACAGTGGTTGATAGTGAATATGCATTGCCCTGCCTGACAACAAACCCCAGAAGGCCTTATCCATCCCAGTCTCGCTTACTCAGAAGGCACCTAGTGCACATGTTCTTATGGTATCTTTGGCCTTAATTGTTGCTCTGCAAACGTTTTGCTATGCATTTTATCCATTCCCCAAAAAAGCTATCTGCTTCTATATCTGAATCAAATTGAGCTGTATGTTGAATCTATATCCACATCTACTAGTTCTGCATCATCTACATGCACAAAGCCATGATCGACCTCTGATTTAGACCACACATACACTTAGAGTCTTTTTAGGTCTCAGAATTTTAATTATCTCTCAGGTAAGCGACAGAGAACTGATTGTGGATTTTTAATATAGTCAGCATTTTTTCTTTTTCGGAATCCCAAGTTCAGTTTTGTTACTTAATAAATTTTTTTCTCTCATAGAAGTCTTGCCCAATGTATATTTGGGGTTGCATTTTGTGGATGGTTATCATCTTTCAGTGTGCTACATTTATATTTGGTGTAATTTTTACATTTCTCATATATATATGTACAACATAACATTTGTCAGTTTAACATTTTTGACATGTACAATTTAGTGATATCGATTACTTTAATCATGTTGCACAGCCCTCACCAATAATTGTTGCCAAATTGTCCATCTCCATAAGCAGAAACTCACTGCTTTCTAAATAATGACTCCCCCTTCCCATCTATCTTTCATTCCTAGTCACCACTGATAAACTTTGGTCTCTATACCTTCGCCTATTCTAGATTTTTCATATAAGTGAGATCATAATTCTACAATTATGATTCTATGATTATTTGTCTTTTTGGGATGACTTATTTCACTCCATAATGTGTTCAAGTTTCATTCATGTTGTAGCATGTACCAGGACCTCATTTCTGTTTTCATGTAAGTAGTACCCATAGTAACTTTACACTTTGATTTCACTTCAATATAACCTTCATTTATTTTTTCACTTTCTAATATCTTTACTATTAACAGTTTAACACAAGTATTTTAATTATTTTCCTTTATTGATTCATATTAAATGGTTAAATCAATTTTGAATTTCTGTCAGAATTGACTTGTCCTGTCAGAATCTCTTTGGAGGCAATGGGTTTGGTTTGGGTATTAAGGGAATAAAGGAGCCTTGGTGGCACAACAGTTAAACAGTTGGCCGTTAACCAAAAGGTTGACAGTTCGAACCTACCCAGTGGCTCCACGGGAGAAAGACTTGGCACTTCGCTTCTATAAAGATTACAGCCTAGAAAGCCCCACGGGGCGGTTATACTTAGTCACATGAGGTAGCTATGAGTTGGAATTGGCTCAAAGGCACCCAATAACAATAACATCAAGGAAATATGTGGTATCTTGCTGCCTCCAGATCAAGATAGAGAATGTAGAACAGAACAAAATAAAAATAAAAGATTTCACATATAGACTACATCCAAGGCCCTAATTGAGCTTTTGGGGACTCTGGGATCACTTTAAATCCCCTACTGTCCATAGTGGAAACCATGGTGGCCTAGTGGTTAAAAGCTACTGCTGCTAACCAGAAGGTCTGCAGTTTGAATCCACCAGACATTCCTTGGAAACCCTATGGGGCAGTCCTACTCTGAGTCGGAGTCAACTCAAAGGCAATGGGTTGGGTTTTTTTTTTTTTTTTTTTTTTTTTTTTACTGTCCATAACAACCTCTTTAAGGTTGATGTATCCTCCATGAAGAGAAAGTCTGGGGTTGCAGCCTGCACAACATGTTATCTGAGTTTTTTTGGGTTTCTGGGGCACTAAAATATATGCCACTCTCAAACTTACTGACTGGATACATGCAAAACAATCCAGTGAGCAGATAACACCAATTATGAGCTAGGAGTTTCTGTTGCAATGGAGGAAAGCCCTTACTGGACAAGTGGACACTGGATTAGAATAGGGAAAGGCTGCCGAAATGAGGATACACCCAGGAAACAGGTCCAAATCACTAGACTGAATGGCCTTTGGGACATGAAAAGGGAGATGAGAAATACAGTGAGGGGTGGCATTGCTCAGTGTGGCAAGTGAGCCAGCCAGGAATCAGCTCTGCTGCTACAGTGATGCTGTCTCCTGACTAATCAAGTCCACTTATATCAAGCTAATAGAATCTTTGCTATATGACAACCCAACATAATAGGAAAAACTGTGAGACTGTTTTGTTTGAAAACCTTAGGCAAAACAGAGGATCATGGTGCCATGAAAAACCCTCAAGAACTGTTTGCTTAATTGAGTTTTACTCCATTACTAATTTTTAACCATTTAAAATGTCCTAGGCAAATGTTAATTAAGACAGAAATATATGTCTAAAGTGGAAAGAGGGATATCATTGCTGATGTCAGATGGATCTTGGCTGAAAGCAGAGAATACCAGAAATATGTTTACTTGAGTTTTATTGACTATGCAAAGGCATTTGACTGTGTAGATCATAATAAATTATAGATAACATTGAGAAGAATGGGAATTCCAGAACACTCAATTGTGCTCATGAGGAAGCTGTACATAGATAAAGAGGCAGTCATTTGAACCTAACAAGGGGATACTGCGTGGTTTAAAGTCAGGAAAGGTGTGTGTCAGTGTTGTATCCTTTCACCATACCTATTCAATCTATATGCTGAGCAAATAATCCAAGAAGCTGGACTATATGAAGAAGAACACGGCATCAGGATTAGAAGAAGACTCGTTAACAACCTGCGATGTGCAGATGACACAACCTTGCTTACTGAAAGTGAAGAGGACTTGAAGCACTTACTGATGAAGATTGAAGACCACAACCTTCAATATGGATTACACCTTAATATAAAGAAAATAAAAATCCCCACAACTGGACCAATAAACATCCTGACAAACGGAGGTAAGATTGAAGTTGTCAAGAATTTCATTTTAGTTGAGTTCACAATCAACGTCCACGGAAGCAGCAGTCAACAACTCAAACGATGCATTGCATTGGGCAAATCTGCTGCAAAAGACCTCTTTAAAGTGTTGAAAAACAAAGATGTCACCTTGAAGACGAAGGTATGCCTGACCCAAGCCATGGTGTTTTCAATTGCCTCACAGCATGTGAAAGCTGGACAATAAATAAGGAAGGCTGAAGAAGAATTGACAGCTTTGAATCGTGGTGTTGACAAAGAATATTGAATATACCATGGACTGGCAAAAGAACGAACAAATCTGTCTTGGAAGAAGTACAACCAGAATGTTCCTCAGAAGTAAGTATGGCAAGACTACGTCTCACGTACTTTGGACATGTTATCAGGAGAGATCAGTCCGTGGAGAAGGACCTCATACTTGGTAAAGTAGAGGGCCAGAGAAAAAGAGGAAGACCCTCAACAAGATGGATTGACAGTGGCTGCAATAATGGGATCAAGCATAACAACGATTGTAAGGATGGCACAGGACTGGGCAGTGTTTCGTTCTGTTGTACATAGGGTCACTATGAGTAGGACCAACTCAAGGGCACCTAACAACAACACAACAACATGTCTGAAAAGAATTTAAAGTAACTATGATGGTCCACAGAAACACTGAACATCTTGTATCTAAGTATCATCAGTAGTAATAATTGCAAAGACTTGTATTTCTAAAATCACGAAGAGTTGGATAATAGATAAGTTTGTTTTTCATATAATTCAAGAAGGGATTCTATTTTGGATAATTCCTTCAAGGTTTCCTGTTCAATAAAAAATTGAACCAGAAAGAGATTAAGTACTATGAAAACAAAACTCTTCTAACTTGTTTCTTATGCTTGTGTTTTAAGTATGCTTACACATCAATTAAATCTAATTGAATAAAGGGAGTGTAGTAGATACCAACAAAATCCTTGGCCAAAAATAGTCACTAGAAATTCAGTACCGTCAGCCCTCAGTATCCACGGGTTCTGCACGCGCAGATTCAACCAACTGTGGATGGAAAAATATTCTGACAAAAAAAAAGAAAGTTCCAAAAAGCAAAACTTAAGTAGAGATGATTTAAAGTATATGGGAGGATGTGCACAGATTATATGCAAATACTACGTCATTTTATATAAGGTACTCGAGCATCCTTGATTCTGATATCCACAGGGGTCCTGGAATAAATCCCCTGCAGATATTAAGGAACAACTGTAGCTTGTAAACCAAATATGCTTAAAGTAGCAGAAAACTATGACAACTAATGTATTATATGAGGTTGTATGATTAAATCTAAGGGTGTGGATTTAATTATAATTGCAGATGTAGGAGCTGGGACATTGGCAGACAGACTTGCCAGGCTCAGCTTGCAAAATAGAGTAACAAAAGCTGAGATCACACTATAAAAAGAAGCTCTCTTTGATGACAGGCTACCCCATGAGGATAGTTGTTGGGAGGTGGACAGGGGCTGTAAAGGACCAGACTATGATGGGGATGTGAAAGATCAGATGATTCCTTGTATGGTTAAAGGAGTGCATAACAAGTACAAAACTTCCAAATATCTGGTACATAAATGTTAATAAGGCTGTGCTTTGTAGCTTCATTATTCATAGGCTGACTTAACATAGTATAACTCATCACTGTCTCTGCCACTCTGATGGAATAATTTAGAACATTCCAATGTAATTAGAGACTACAGTTTTTTTTTAAAAAACCAAACATTTTATTTTGTATATGGATGAGTCCCAAGCGTTTTTTTTTTTTTTATTGTGGCCAATATATTTGTAACAAAACATTTTCCATTTCAAAGTTCTTCACATGTACATTTCAGTGACATTAATTATGATATCATGTTATTCAACCATCACCATTATCCATTTTCAAATTTTTCCATCATCCTTAATAGAAGTTCACTGTCTCCCAAGCATTTTCACTGAGCAGTGATGGAATGTTAATTTAAACCTCTTGCAAGCAGTCATAAAATAAGATTACATTATAGCACGCGCACACACACACACACACACACACACACCCCTCTAAAGCTACTGTCATGAATGCATGAAGCTAACCTTGGCTGCCAAGTGGAATCCAGCTGAAGGCTAAGAGCTGAGATGCTGGGGATGGGGGTGGGGATGCAGATGGGGATGGTACATAGCGGCAATGTAGGTGTGCCTGCATTGATAAATGGCTTCCTGCATGATGTGCCCCTTTTTGACTGGTAAAACTAGGGACCAGCTTGGGTAACCAAAAGTTTGACTCTACTTATTTGAAAAACAAGAATATCTAATTAAGTTAAATATTAATGCACCACCATTAAAAAGTCATTTAGAGGAGAGGGGCCAAGATGGTGGAGTAGTCAGACACTTCTGGTCACCCTCTTACAACAAAGACCCCAAAAAATAAGTGATTCAATTATATATGACAATCTGGGAGCCCTGAACATCAAAGGCAAAGTTGGGGAACCGGACTGAGTGGCAGGGGGAGGGAGAAATGGTTCAGAAACCACGAGGAGGTACCAAACATGACCCAGGGAGACCCTGAGCCCTTCAGGCCTGATCAGCTTGGAGGGTAAGCAGTGAGGCAGACAAGCATCTGTGTTCGGGAGGTGTATTCCACACAGGGAGAGACCCAGCTGCAGTTGAATCTACTCGGCCACGCAGAACCAGTGAGAAGCAGCATCTCGATCCCCAAAAGATAAGTATTTTCTTCCAGCCTGCTGCACGGATCAAAAACACCCCCGTCAGAGAAAAACCTCTCTCCCATTTACCCATTTACCCCCCAATCCCTGCTCTGCACAGGGTGCTGGGCTGGCTTCAGCAATTGCCGAGTCCCCTGGGCCAGAAGTAGGATCCTTCACACACCCTGAGCCATTCTCCTGGCCTTGGAGAGTGAACAAGTTAACAAACAGTGTAAAAAATAAACTGCCAACTCCCTTAAGCCAGGAACTCAGGGTAGGCACAGCTCCTTTGCCTAGACACAGGCATAAGGGATCCACGGACTTTGAGTGCCTTTTCCCCTGCAGAGACTTGTGCGGGTCCATTTCAACAGCGTAGGCCCTCATTACCTCAGTACAACAGGGTATATACCTGAGGTCTAACCTCAACTCTTTCAGCTGTGAAGTGGCAAGTTCGTGATATTTGACTCTGCCCTTCCCATTAAGCAGGGTCTTCACCTACCCATATCAGGGGCCTGAGGACTGGTGGTTCCACCCACGCTACCTAGCCACCTGTGATAGGGGGCCAAGAATAAGAGGTGCCCCCCAGTCCTCACAGCCAACAGCACTGGGTGCTCATTGTCCAGCTGCAAAACCCACCAACCTACCTGCTCTAGGGAACAGGGACACGCCTTCTTCCTGGACACTTGGTGGTAGCCGTCAGCCCCCTGCCTTGCTCAGAGTATGTCCCTGTGCTGAAGCCAGATGCCTGAGCCTACACCAATCATCCCTGCCCATCTAGGACAGTAGGTAAGAGCCAGCACTATACACCTGGTGCCTATCTACCTGGGCACCTGATCTGAATCCACACAGGAGGTGTGGGCAGACTCCTGAGCTCACATATCTAGTAACAGATCTAACCACCTGGTGACAGGACATTAGCGCTTCAAAGGTGCCAATAATCAAATTAGCTCGCAGGAGCAGCCTATTTGGGCATATCAAAGCAAAACAAGAAGCTAGGACACAGTAAGCAAACATAAAATAAATAAATATAACGACTTATTGTTGGCTTGGAGACAACAGTCAGTATCAAATCACACAAAGAGGCAGTCCACGATGGCTTCAGTAAGCTCCCAAAATAAAGAATCTACAAATCTTCCAGAGGAGGAAAATTTCTTGGAATTACCAGAGACAGAATACAAAAGATAAATATAGAGAACTCTTCAAGAGATTAGGAAGGATAGTAAGCAAAACGCAGAACACGCAATAGAGGAAAATTAAAAAGATTAGAGAAGAGCATAATGACAAATTTAACAGGCTTCAAGAATCCAGGGAGAGACAGCAATCAGAAATCCAGAAGATTAACAATAAAATGTCAGAATTAGACAATTTAATAGAAAGTCATAGGAGCAGAATAGAGGCAATGGAGGTCAGAATTAGTGAGATTGAAGATAAAGCACTTGACACCAACTTAGTTGAGGAAAAATCAGATAAAATTATTTAAAAAAATGAAGAAAACCTACGAATTATGTGGGATTGTCAAGAGGAATAACCTACGAGTGACTGGAGTACCAGAACGGGGGGATAACAGAAAATACAGAGAAAATTTTTGAAGATTTGTTGGCAGAAAACTTCCCTGATATTGTGAAAGATTACAAGATATCTATCCAAGATGCTCATCAAACCCCACATAAGGTAGATCCCAAAAGAAAGTCACCAAGACATAATCAAACTTGCCAAAACCAAAGATAAAGAGAGGATTTTAAGAGTGGCTAGGGATAAACGAAAAGTCATCTACAAAGGAGAGTCAATAAGGATAAGCTTGGACTACTCAGCAGAAACCATACAGGCAAGAAGGCAATGGGATGACATATATAAAGCCTTGAAGGAAAAAAAAATTGCCAGTCAAGAGTTATATATCCAGCAAAACTGTCTCTCAAATAGGATGGTGAAATTAGGGCATATACAGATAAACAGAAGTTTAAGGAATTTGTAAAAACCAAACCAAAATTACAAGGAATAATAAAGAGAGTCCTCCAGTTAGAAAATCAATAACATCAGATTACAACCCAAGACTAGAACACAGGACAGAGCAACCAGATATCAACCCAGATAGGGAAGTCACAAAATAAACCAAAGCTAAAACACTGAAAATAGGGAAACAGATGTGAATATGTAAAAGATGACAACATTAAAACAAAAAAGAGGAACTTGAAAAATGTAGACATAGATTTTTCATATGGAGAGGAAGTCAAGGAGATATAAAGAAATAAAAGACTGGTATAAACTTAGAAAAATAGGGGTAAATATTAAGGTAACCACAAAGAAAACTAACAATCCTACATGTCAACATAAAAAACTAGAAAAATATAAAGACTCAGCAAACACAAAATCAACAGTAATGAAAAAGATGAAAAGAAAACACGTAAAGAAAAATGACTCAACACAGAAAATTAAGTGGAACAGAGAAACTGTCAGCAACACACAAAAAAAGACATCAAAATGACAGAACTAAACTCATACCTGTCAATAATTATGCTGAATGTAAATGGACTAAATGCACCAATAAAGGAGACAGAGAGTGGCAGATTGGATAAAAAAAACATGATCCGTCTATACGCTGCCTACAAGAGACACACCTTAGACTTAAAGACACAAACAAAAACTCAAAGGATGAAAAAAAAATATATCAAGCAAACAACACTGAAAAAATAGCAGGAGTGGCAATATTAATCTCTGACAAAATAGACTTTAAAGTAAAATCCACCACAAAGGATAAGGAAGGACACTATATAATGATCAAAGGGTCAATCAATACACCAGGAGGACATAACTATAATAAATATTTATGCACCCAACGACAGGACTCCAAAATACTTACAACAAACTCTTAACAGCATTGAAAAGAGAGATAGACAGCTCCACAATAGTAGTAGGAGACTTCAACACACCACTTTTGGTGAAGGACAGACCATCCAGAAAGAAGCTCAACAAAGACACGGAAGATCTAAGTGCTGCAATCAACCAACTTGATCTCATAGACATACCGAACACTCCACCCAACAGCAACCAAATATACTTTCTTTTCCAATGCACATGGAACATTCTCCAGAATAGACCACATATTAGGCCATAAAGCAAGCCTTAACAAAATCCAAAGCATTGAAATACTACAAAGCATCTTTTCTGACCATAAAGCCATAAAAGTAGAAACCAATAACAGAAAAAAACAAGGAAAAAAAACCAAACACATGGAAACTGAACAACACCTTTCTCAGAAACTACTGGGTTATATAAGAAATTAAGCATGGAATAAAGAAATTCATAGAATCAAATGAGAATGAAAACACATCCTACCAGAACCTTAGGGACACAGAAAAAGCAGTGCTCAGAGGTCAGTTTATAGCAATAAAGGCACACATCCAAAAAGAAGAAAGGGCCATAATTAAAACATTAACCCTACAATTGGAACAAGTAGAAAGGGAGAAGCAAAAAAGCCCTCGGCACCAGAAAAAAGGAAATAATAAGAATTAGAGCAGAATTAAATGAAACAGAGAATAGAAAAGCAATTAAAAGAGTTAATAAGACCAAAATCTGGTTCTCTGAAAAGATTAACAAAATTGATAAACCATTGGCTAAACTGATAAAAGAAAAACAGGTGAGGAAGCAAATAACCCGTGTAAGAAACGAGATGGGTGATATCACAACAGACTCAACTGAAATTAAAAGAATTATAACAGAATACTATGAAAAACTGCACTCTAACAAATTTGAAAACTTAGAGGAAAAGGACAGATTTCTAGAAACTCACTACCTACCTAAATTAACACAAACAGAGGTATAACAACTAAATAAACCCATAACAAAAGAAGATATTGAAAAGATAATTAAAAAAACTCCCAACAACAACCAAAAAAAAAAAGCCCTGGCCTGGATGGCTTCACTGGAGAATTCTACCAAACATTCAGAGAAGAGTTAACACCACTACTTCTAAAAGTATATCAGAGCATAGAAAAGGTTGGAATACTCCCAAACTCATTCTAGGAAGCCAGCATAACCCTGATACCAAAACCAGGTAAAGACACCACAAAAAAAGAAAATTGCAGACCAGTATGCCTCATGAACATTGATGCTAAAT
>NW_004444125.1:2303578-2375122 GCF_000243295.1 Trichechus manatus latirostris | reverse complement strand
AAATAATAAATGCTGGAGAGGTTGTGGAGAGACTGGAACACTTATACACTGTTGGTGGGAATGTAAAATGGTACAACCACTTTGGAAATCGATTTGGCGCTTCCGTAAAAAGCTAGAAATAGAAGTACCATAGGATCCAGCAATCCTACTCCTTGGAATATATCCTAGAGAAATAAGAGCTGTCACATGAACAGATATATGGACATCTTTGTTCATTGCAGCACTGTTCACAATAGCAAAAAGATGGAAACAACCTAGGTGTCCATTGATGGACAAATGGATAAACAAATTATGGTATATCCACACAATGGAATACCACACGATGGTAAAGATCAACGATGAAGCTGTGAAGCATCGTATAACATGGAGGAATCTGGAAGTCATTATGCTGAGTGAATTTAGTCAGAAACAGAAGCACAAATATTGTATAAGACCACTATTATAACAACTCAAGAAAAGGTTTAAACACAGAAGAAAACATTCTTTGATGGTTATGAGTGTAGGGAGGGAGGGTGAGGGTTATTTAGTAACTAGATAGTAGATAAGAATTAGATGAAGGGAAGGACAGCACACACTACAGGGGAAGTCAGCACAACTGGACTAAATCAAAGCTAAGATGTTTCCTGAATATAATCACTCTGAGGGACAGAGTAGCAGGGGTAGGGGTCTGGGGACCATGCTTTCAGGGGACATCTAGGTCAATTGGTATAACAAACTTATTAAGAAAATGTTCTGCACCCTACTTTGGTGAGTGGTGTCTGGGGTCTTAAAATCTTGCAAGCGGCTATCGAAGATGCATCAATTGGTCCCAAACACCTGGAGTAAAGGAGAATGAAAAACACCAAAGACACAAGAAAAGTAATAGCCCAAGAGACAGAAAGGACCACATAAACCAGAGACTTCATCAGCCTGAGACTGGAAGAACTAGGTGGTGACCAGCTACCACCAATGGCCACTCTGACAGGGAACACAACAGAGAGTCTCTGATGGAGGAGGAGAAAGGTGGGGTGCAGAACTCAAATTCTTGCAAGAAGACCAGCCTTAATGGTCTGACTGAGACTGGAGGAACCCTGGAAAACATGGACCCCAGATTCTCTATCAGCCCAGAACTAAAACAATTTCTGAGGCCAGCTCTTCAAAGATTGGACTGGACTGTGAGAAGTAAAGTAATACTCATCAAGAGTGTGACTCTTAGCTCAAGTAGATACAAGAGACTAAACGGGCAGCTTCTGTCCAGAGGTGAGATGGGAAGGCAGAGAGGGCTAGGAGGTGGTTAAATGGACATGGGGAATCAGGGGTGGAAAGGAGGAGTGTGCTGTCACAGTATGGGGAGAGCAATTAGGGTCACATAACTATGTACAAATTTTTGTATGGGATACTAACTTGAAATGTAAACTTCATTTAAACTACAACAATAAACAAAAATAAAAATAAAAAAGTCATTTAATTTTTTGAATTGAAGTGCCAGCAGAGCAGAGCTAACAGTTATTGAGAGCTTACTATGTGCCAGGCACTGAATAAAAGTTTTCCATTTATCAACTCATTTATTTCTTTCAACAACCTTATAAAATAGACAATATTATTATCTGCTTAATTTTATAGATGAGGAAAATGAGGCTTAACAAACTTAAGTAACTTCTACAAGGTAACCCAGCTAGTAAATCATAGAGCCAAGGCTCATATCTAGTTCCATTAGACTCTGGAGTCTGAGTTCTTTCCTACACTCTATTGCTTCCCAGCAGGCATCGAAACGTACTTCACCTAGGTAGTCTAACAAAATACTATAGAAGTTATACAAAAAAAAATTAAAATGAGAAATGTAGCAGGCATAACAATGACCCCAAAGATATCCACCACCTAATCCTTGGAACCAGTAAATGTGTTACCTTACCTGGCAAAAGGGATTTTGCAGATAAGAGTAAGGATCTTGAGATGGGAGGAAATCTTGGATTATTTGGGTGGGCACAATGCAATCACAAGTATCCTTATCAGAGGGAAGACAAGAGGGGCAAAGTCAGAAAAAGGAGACTTGAAGACAGAACCAGAATTTGAAGTTACTACTTTGAAGATGGAGGAAGGGGCCACAAACCAAGGAATGCAGGCAACCTCTAGAAGCTACAAAAGACAAGGAACAGATTCTCCCCTAGAGCTTCCTGAGAGACTGCAGTCCTGCTGACACTTTAATTTGAGCCCAGCAATACTAATTTCAGATTTCTGACCCTCAGAATGATAAAAGAATAAATTTTTATTGTTTTAAGTCACTCAGTTTGTGGTAATTTATTACAGCAGCCCTATGAAACTAATATAAAACCCATTCACCATTTACAATAGCAGAAAAGAAAGGACAGAGAGAGAATATTTAGGAATAAACTTAACAAAAAATGTTCAAATCTTGTATAAAGAAAACTATAGACATGCCTGAAAGACACAAAAGTAGACTTGAACAAATGGAATGACATTGCCTCTTTTTGCTTGAGACATCTCAACATCATCAAGATGTTAGTTTTCCTGACATTAATTTCTGAAATTGATGTGATCCTAATAAAGAATACCAATACATTTTCCCTAGAAATAGAAAAGTTGATATTAAAGTTCATATGGAAAAATAAACATACAAGAATAGCTAGGAAAACATGAAAAAGGAAGAGTTATGAGAAGGGACCAGCCTTCAAGATATTTGAACATATTACAAAGCATTACTAATTAAAGCAGTGTAGTCAAAATCCCGTTGCCATCAAATAGATTCTGACTCATAGCAGCTCTATAGGACAGAGCAGAACTGCCTCATACGGTTTCCAAGGAGCGGCTGGTGGATTCGAACTGCCAATCTTTTTTAGTTAGTAGTCACAGTAATGGTGTATAAAAAGACAGAAAAACAAATGGCATAAGATAGAAGGTCCAGAAATAGAGCTACCTATCGCAATCTAGAATATGATAACAATGAATCCTGAAAACACAGGGGCAAAGACGGACTTATACATTGGTATGACCTTATTAACATAACAAAAGAAAAACCTTTATTTCCAAAAAGGAGCACATCTACAAATACAGGAGTTAGAATTTCAATACAAAATTGAAGGACAAAATTTTGGAGGACAAAATTCAACCCACAGAAAGGACTTTCAATACATTTTCTGTTTTGTTGCTGGGTTCTTCACTTCAGAGTGTCCCATCTTTAGATATGTTGTATTACCCTTTTTCTAAAGACTTCAATATCTTAATCGGTTTTTCCTCCCTACTTGTTGAGATTATTTTAAACTTTTCCTAAGTGCCAGTAATTTAGTTTTAAATGATGTCAGTTCTGTTACACTCTTTTTCTAATTAATTATTTTTTCTGTAATGGTGATGTTTTGGTCCTTGGTTCGTTTTCCTAACTCTTCATAGCTCCTTTTTCATCTTATTCTGTTGCTGAAACATCTCATCCCTGTTTGTCTGAGTTTTTGACTGATTCTTTGTCTGTCTTTTGCATATGCTGTCCCTTTGTTCTCTCATCAGTCATCATCAACTTCATATCATCTCTTTGTATATGTGTTTGCAAGCTTTTTTCCAACCTTCTTTATGCTTAAGGTGAGAAGCTCTGTCTAGCTCTCTTATTTGTGTTGATATAATGTGAATAAACTCTCTTTGAATCTTCCCCCAATTTGGCTGAGAATCGTTTGTCTTTTCCCTTGAAGGTGCAGTTCAGATTGGTTTTCCTGTGTCCTAACACCAAAGGAGGGGAGGAAAGGGATCATTGGTTTGAGAAAAAGCTCAGCCAGGACTATGAGCAGTCTTGGTTTGAAGTTGGGTTCTATCCATTCATCTCAAGTTTTGGACTTCTAGCTTCCTAACCTGTGAGAGAATAAATTTCTGTTTGTTAATGCCATCCACTTGTGGTATTTCTGTTACAGCAGCACTAGATACCTAAGACAAAATTTGGTACTGAGAGTGTGGGATGCTGCTCTAATGGATACCTACAATGTGGAAGCAGTTTTGAAATTGAGTAATGAGTAGAACCTGGAAGAGTTTTAAAGTGCCTAATAGTAAAAGCCTAGATAGCCTTGAAGAGACTGTTGGTGGAATTATGGACATCAAAGACATTTCAGGCTAGGACTCAGAAGGAAGTGAGGAGAGCCATAACACTGGAGATAGCGCAGACAGTGAGAAGCAGCAGCAGAGAAACTGCAGTAGCGGAACCAGGAGATCAGCATAAGATAGTGTGGAAGCTGACCCACAGAGCAAGAGAGCTGAGTGCCTTTACACAGGAGGCTTCCTGGTGGAGTGGGGTGCCTCCAGGCACTTATCAGTGGAGATAGGCTTGCCAACCCAACGGAATGACAGGGCTAAATGCCTTCTGGCTTTGGTTTACTGGCTGAGTGGGCGCCTCCAAGCACTTATCAATAGAGCTAAAGAGCTTTGAAACACTTGCCCAAGAAGAGCAGATGCCGGGCTGGCCCAAGGTCTCGAGAGGCTGAGAGGCCAAGGAACCAGGAAGCAGAAGCTGAAGAGACAAGGAGCACTGGAAGCAGAACTGCCTCAGTCTCAGAAGGCAGGGCCATGACCTCTGGAGTTTCAAAGAGGGCCAGATCCAATGCCCAAAGCTGAGGGGATGGGGTTGCCATGCCCAAGGGGCAGATGTACAGGGCCTGTTGGGGATGAGGGGGTAGGGTTACCACTCAGATGAACTAGGAGAATGGAGCTGCCCAAATGCAAGGGAGCAGAGTTGTTGTTCCAGTGGGCCTGGAAGGCAGAGCTGAAACCCAGAGCCAAGGGACGTCCACCCAGAATCTGGACAGCATGCTCAACACTCAGAGTCTGGAAAGCAGAGCCATTGCCTAAATGGTCTCAGAGAAAAGAAGACTGTTTTCAAGTCTTGAGAGCTAATGTAATGTGTTCTGCTGACTTGCTTAGTACCCATTATCCCTTCTTCCTCTCCAATTTCTCATATTTGTAACGGAAATGTTTACCTTGTGCCTGTTCCACTGTTGTACTTTAGAAGTAGATAACTTGTATTCTAGATTTCACAGATGAAGAGAAATTTTGGAGAAGATGAGATTTTGGACTTTGAGTTGATTTAAGACTTTTGGGATGATATGATGAGGTGAATGTGTTTTACATATGACAAGGACATGAATTTTTGAAGGCCAAAGGGTGAAACGTTATGGACTGAACTGTGTCCCCCAAAAATGTGTGTCAACTTGGCTAGGCCATGGTTTCCAGTGTTGTGTGATTATCCACCATTTTGTGATCTGATGTGATTATCCTATATGTTTTAAATCCTAACCTCTATGATGTTAATGAGGCAGGGTTAGAGGCAGTTATGTTAATGAGGCAGGACTCAATCTATAGGATTAGGTTGCATCTTGAGTCAATCTCTTTTGAGATATAAAAGAGAGAAGTGAGTAGAGAGGACAGGGACCTCATGCCACCAAGAAAGAAGTGCCAGGAGCAGAGGGCATCCTTTAGACCCGGGATCCCTGCACTGAGAAACTCCTAGACCAGAAGAAGATTGATGAGAAAAACTTCCCCCAGAGCCAACAGAAAGAGAAAGTCTTCGTCCTGGAGCTGGCACCCTGAATTTGGACTTCTAGCCTCCTAAACTGTGAGAGAATAAATTTCTGTTTGTTAAAGCCATCCACTTGTGGTATTTCTGTTATAGCAGCACTAGATAACTAAGACAACACTTAAACTGGCAGCAATTTTGTTAGCAGTTCACATTTATTAAATTATTTATTATTGAAACTATTTTCTTCTTGAACTAAATGTTTCCTCAATTTATGTAATAATTAAATAATAGAATGAAAATAACAAGCGCAACTTGCATATTGGGAACAAACACAACTGATTTTGACAAACTTACAACTCACTCAGTGGAAACAAAAGGGCACAGTGGGCTAGAGGGCCATGAAGGTTGAACATGTTCTGGATATCAGTCCATGTGTTTAAAGAGAGAATGGATACGCTGAAAATGCTCAGTAGAATAATAATTGGTGTAAAAATTCTTAATTTTATATTAATAGATGATCTAGATATAAACATAGATATATGTATGCACACACATTTAACTCAAAAGTCAGCACCTTTCTTAATGGGGAAACGCTAGAAGCTTTCCTACTCAAGTCAAGAATAAAACAAGGAAGTCTCCACTATTTTTTAACATTCTATCGGATGTATCGGCCAATGCAATTAGAAAAGAAAAAGCAATCAGAGGTGTAAGAATTGTAAAAGAAGCATAACTATTTCAATCTGTAGATGATACACCTAAAGAACCCAAAAGAATAGACAGGTGGAAAGACTACTACATGCAGAATGTGAATTTAGTAAATAGAAAATGTTAAAAATAGATTACAAAATAAATAACCTGTTCATGAATTATTACTGTAGTGGCATTATTCATAGCTGCCCAAAACTGGAAGCAACCAAGATGTCCTTCAATAGATGAGTGGATAAACAAACTGCAGAAGGTCGTCCAGTGGAGTATTATTCAGAGATAAAAAGAAATGAGCTCTGAAGGCATGAAAAGACATGGAGGAACTTTAAATGCAGATTGCTAACTGAAGTAAGCCCGTCTGAAAAATCTACATACTGTATGATTTCAACTATATGACATTCTGGAAAAAGCAAAACTATAGAGACAGTGGAAAGATTAGTGATTTCCAGGGATTCAGGGGGAGAGAAAAGGGGATGAATAGGTGGAACACAGGGCATTTTTAGGACAGTGAAACTATTCTGCATGATATTCTAATGGCAGATATGTGGCAGTATGCATTTGCCAAAACTCATAGGACTGTACAACACAAATAGGGAACCCTAATGTCCAGCTCTGCAGAAGAAAGATGTGGCAGCCTGCTTTCATAAAGTCTTACAACCTTGGAAATCCTATGGGACAGTTCTACTCTGTCTTATAGGGTCGATATGAGTCAGAATCAACTCCACAGCAACAGGTTTGTTTGTTTTTTTTTTTTTTAAATGTAAATTATAGACTTTAGTTAATACTAATGTAGCAATATTGATTTATTAATTGTAACAAACATACCAAAATAACACAAGATGTTAATAACAGGAGAAACTGTGTGCAGCGGGGAGATAGGATATATGGGAATTCTTTGTATTTTCTGTGCATTTTATTCTGTAAACCTAAAACTACTCTAAAAAAGTTAAGCTAATTAACTAATTAATTACCTCCAAATGCACAAACAAATATCGCTCAGATGATACAATTTTTAAAAAGCACCATTTAGGAAAACCAAAAGAATTAATTAATTTAAATACTAGAAATAAAATATCTAGGCACAAACTTAACCGTAAATACACATGCAAAATTATAAAAAATACTCATAAAAGACACAAAAGTAGACTTAAAAAAATAGAAAACTATTATGCAATTTTCAGATTGGAAGATCTGGCATCATAAAGCTGTCAGCATTCTCTAAGTCAATGAATGAATTTAGCCATATCCCAATAAAAATACCATTAAAGTTTTTTTCTGGAGGTGGATAAGTTGATCGTAAAGTTCACTTGGCGGAATAAATAAATAAGAATACCTAGGCAACAAGAATACCTGGGAAACTCCTGGAAAAGAGAAGCAATGCAAGGAGCACTACATATTGTAAGTATAATATTGTTGCATGAATAGACAGACCAGTGGAACGTGATAAAAACTCCAGAGATGGATTTTTTTTAATTACTATATTATAAATAAGGAGCCCTGGTGGCATAGTGGTTAAAGCGACCGACTGCTAGCCAAAAGGTTGGTAGTTCAAAACTACCAGTGGCTTCACGGGAGAAAGACGTGGCAGTCTGCTCTCTTAGAAATTTACAGCCTTGGGAACCCTATGGGTTTGCTATGAGTCGGAATCATCTTGATAGCAGTGGGTTTTTTGTGGGGGGTTATATCATAAATGTGGCATCTCAGATTGGAGGTGGGGAGGAGTGGACTCTTTAATAAGCGGTAGTGCAATAACTAGATACTCATATGAATAAAGACAAAATTGGATTTATTCTTCACTCTGTATGCCAGGATAAATTATCAGGATAAAGTCTAATATGATCAGACATTTAAAAAGTAAAACAATAGGGAAGAAATGAAACCATAATAAGTACTAAAAGAAAACTGAATAAATTCCTAATACCATGTCCACAGCAAAAATTTTCCTAGCTATGACTCAAAATCAAATAGCAATAAGGAAAAAGATAAACTTGATTACTTAAAAATAAAAAAAAAAAGCATGACAGAAAAATACAATAAGAAAAGTAAAAAGACCAATAACAAATATTGGCAGCTTATATCACATAAGGATAATATGCCTAATGTTGGGTTCAACTGCATAAAACTGCCAATATTTGACTGTTTTTGATGTATAAAAATGGTAATTTTATATTGATTAACCCAGTATATAAAGAATATCTAAAAAATAAAATGCAATTTTCAACAACTCTACAGAAAAATGGTATAGATGTGAACACACAGTTCACAAAAAAGAGATACAAATGATTCTTACTCCATATGAAAAATATTCAACCTCAGTCATAAGAAAATACATATTCAAATGACATTTTCTCACCTGTTAGATTGGCAAAAATGTCAAAAGTTGACAGCATACATTGTTATTGAGACTATGGAGCAATACCAGTTGCCACTGAATGAATTCCAACTTGTGCAAGCCCATGTTGTCAGAGTAGAACTGTGCTCCACAGGGTTTTCAATAACTGATTTTTCAGAAGTGGATCGCTAAACCTTTCTTCCAAGGCAATAGGCCCTCTCATATGTTGGTGGGGATGCAAATTAGACAGCCACCATGGAGAAGAAATTGGTAATATCTAGCATAAACTTGTATGCCTTTACCCTTTGACTCAGTAATTTCACTTGTAGGAATACTTGTGGGTTCATTATATTAGTCTTTCTACTTTTGTATATGTTTGAAATTTTCCATAATTAAAAAGTTGATCAAAAAGAGGGGATGGAGGGTGTTAGTTAAACTAGTCACTTGGTTAAATGGAGGTCAGTTAAGAGACCTTCCATGCTACTTTGATGCAGAGATATCTGGGTTTGGAGCTTCATGGCAACTATACTTTACCTAGGTTCTTAACAAGCTAAGAGATAAAACGAAGAATAGAGGGAGGCTAAAATGTTGTTTTGATTACTGGTAGAGCCTAGATTCATGGATATAGCTTTTATTTGTGAGCAAGTGGAACTTCTAATACAGAATCCCAGAATTTGGCAAACTTACCCACCAAGGCATTGGCGATGCAGGAGTATGGTGGGCCTTTCCTCACGTGGTTAGGCCCATAGACAACTCAGGACGTGGAGGAGCCAAGAAGAACCC
Organism: Trichechus manatus latirostris; assembly: GCF_000243295.1. Taxonomy (NCBI): domain Eukaryota; kingdom Metazoa; phylum Chordata; class Mammalia; order Sirenia; family Trichechidae; genus Trichechus; species Trichechus manatus. The sequence goes on along the minus strand of NW_004444125.1, from coordinate 2,365,817 downwards.
ATGCTGTCTAGGCAGGCCCTTTCTCAAAAGCAAGAAGGATGGAGGTGAACTGAGCATGCCTACTTATTCCCTAATTTATCCATCCCCCTGGGGTAGAGGGAGTAAAAGCCAGGGGAAAGGGGGAAGAAGTTTATGGAAACCAAGAGTGGTTCGAACTAAAGCCTTTGATTTTGGTCTTCTTGGTTGTCCTCTCACTGCTCTCAGATTTCTTGTCCTCCTTTCTTCTCCAGATTCTTGGTATTCTCTCCCCTCATATACAAACTTAGCTGATGAGCCCTCTAAGGCCCTAGACAATGAGTTTATCTTTTTTCCCACTCTCCCTCAGGTCTAGGAAGCCTCTGCTACCAGGCACTTGTTGAATGACTAATGGTACTTTAGTTAAAACACAATAATTATAAGTTGGGGTCTTTATCAGGCATTGTCGTTTCGTTTTTACCCTTGAGTAAAAGAGTTTTCCCCTTAATTAAGTAATATCAAGCATTTTAGTAGCAAGTGGGAGATATTGCCATGGGGTGAGGATAGATGGCAAAGCTGTCAGGAGATCTCAAATAACACACAAGGTTCATAGGTATTGGGGTGATGGACACTGCTGTCATGGCAGGGAAGTGATCCTGAGATAGAAGCAATTGGAGGTATGTGGTCATACCTACTGTAGCACAATGTTTCAGGACACAGAATTGCCATCAGAACAACGCCAACTCAGCTCCCTGGCTCAATTATTGGGATTTTGATTTGACCCCCAAAGGAGACAACCGTTAGGCTAACTATGGTGGTCAAAATACCTGTAGCAAGTCCAAATCTCAGTTCATAAATTCAGGGTGCAGTAAACAAAACTTTATTTTTCTATGACTTCCATTTAATGCATATCATGAGCCCCTCCATTCGCTGAATGGCAGATACTTGATCTCAGTCAATTTTGGGACACCCCACCACTTATCTTGGTGGCAGCTTAGTTCTGAGGGCTTATGCAAGGCCATGGCATTAAGGTGCATGGGAATAGAGAAAGGAATTTCATTCTCTTCCATAATCAGCTCTCCAGGCTGGCTATTACTCTTTATTTCTTACTTTCATTTTGGCTGTAGGATGTGGGTCCATGCAGGCCTCTGCATCATATCTGTGCTGCTCCTGGGTGCGTGCGGAATGTTCTGCGATACCTACAGTGCTCTGGCCTGTGGGAAACACTGAGGGAGATACACTAGGCCCATAATCTTCTCTGGGCCAAAGCACGTGCCCCAGCCTGCTGCATCTGTACATGATTAAGGGGTGCATTAGTTTGGTGGGTAGAACAGGTGCTGCTGTCTGTGTCACCAAAAGCATCCATCCCTCTCCAGGAAAAGATTCAGCTCCTTTAGTAATACAGAGTCTGGTAGCAATCTTACGGCTATCGCCCACTTCTCCATAGTCAACAATATTGCATCCACCCAGAAAAAGTAAAGTACTTTGTAGATGCTTTCAGAATTGGTTTCATTAGAGCCCACTGCTACTTCTGAAACTGATCACAGTTTTCTAAGTGTACTCATTGTCTCTGTTGTTATTGTGGTTAGGTACCTTAGAGTCAGTTCCAACTCCTAGTGACCCTATGTACAAGAGAACAAAAACACTGCCTGGTTCTGTGCTGTGCCATTCTCATTATTGTTGTTATGCTTTATCCCATTGCTGTGGCAACTGTGTCAATCTATCCCATTGAAGATCTTCCTCTTTTTCACTGATCTTCTACTTTACCAAGCATGATGCCCTTCTCCAGGGACTGGTCCCTCCTGATAACATGTCCAAATTATGTGAGATGAAGTCTTGCCATCCTTGCTTCTAAGGAGCGTTCTGGCTGTACTTCTTCCAAGACAGATTTGTTTGTTCTTCTGGCAGTCCATGGTATATTCAATAGTCTTCACCAACACCATAATTTAAAGGTGTCAATTCTTCGATTTTTCTTATTCATTGTCCAGCTTTCACACGCATATGAGGCAATTGAAAATACCAAGGCTTGGGTCAGGTGCACCTTAGTCCTTAAAGTGACATCTTTGCTTTTTAATACTTTAAAGAAGTCTTTTGTAACAGATGTGCCCAATGCTATACTTCTTTGATTTCTTGACTGCTACTTCCATGGGCTTTGATTGTGGATCTAAGAAAAAGGAAATCCTTGACTACTACAATATTTTCTCTGTTTATCATGATGTTGCTTATTGATCCAGTTGTGAGGATTTTTGTTTTCTTTATGTTGAGATGTAATCCATACTGAAGGCTGTGGTCTTTGATCTTCATCAATAAGTGCCTCAGTCCTCTTTGCTTTCAGCAAGCAAGGTTGTGTCATCTGCACATCGCAGGTTGTTAATGAGTCTTCCTCCAATCCTGATGCCTCATTCTTCTTCATATAGTCCAGTTTCTCAAATTATTTGCTCAGCATACAGATTGAGTACGTATGGCAAAAGGACACAATCCTAACTAACACCTTTCCTGATTTTAAACCATGCAGTATCCTCTTGTTCTTTTCAAACGACTGCATCTTGATCTATGTACAAGTTCCTCATGAGCACAATGAAGTGTTCTGGAATTCCCATTCTTCTCGATGTCCATAATTTGTTATGATCCACACAGTAGAATGCATTTACGTAGTCAATAAAACACAGGTAAACATCTTTCTGGTATTTTGTGCTTTCAGCCAAGATCCATCTGACACCAGCAATAATATCCCTCACTACACATCCTCTTCTGAATCTGGCTTGAACTTCTGGTAATTCCCAGGCAATGTACTGCTGCAACCACTATTGAAGGATCTTCAGCAAAATTTTACTTGCATTTGATATTAATGATATTGTCTGATAATTTCCACATTCTATTGGATAATCTTTTTCGGAATGGCCACAAATATGGATCTTGTCTAGTCAGTTGGCCAGGTAACTGTCTTCCAAATTTCTTGGCATAGTCAAGCGAGCACTTCCAGCGCTGCATCCATTTGTTGAAACACCTCAGTTGGTCTTCCCTCGATTCCTGAAGCCTTGTTTTCCACCTATGCATTTAGTGTAGCTTGGACTTCTTCCTTCAGTACCATAGGTTCTTGATCATATGCTACCTCCTGAAATGTTTGAATGTCGACCAATTCTTTTTGATAAAGTAATTCTATGTATTCCTTCTGTCTTCTTTTGAGGCCTGCTGTGTCGTTCAATATTTTCCCCATAGAACTCTTCAATATTGCAACTTGAGGCTTGAATTTCTTTGTTCACTTCTTTCAGTTTGAGAAATGCTCAGCATGTTCTTCCTGTTTGGTTTTCCAACTCCTGGTCCTTTCACATTTCATTATAATACTTTACATTCCCTTCTCCAGCTGCCCTTTGAAATCTTCCGTTCAACTTTCTTACTTCATCATTTCTTCCTTTCTCTTTAGCTATTCTATATTCAACAGCAAGCTTCAGAGTCTCTTCTGACATCAATTTTAGTCTTTTCTTTCTTTCCTGTCTTTTTAATGACCTCTTGCTTTCTTCATGTATAATGTCCTTGATGTCATTCCACAGCTCGTCTGGTTTTCGATCATTAGTGTTCAAGGCATCAAATCTATTCCTGAGATGGTCTCTAAATTCGGGTAAGATATACTCAAGGTCGTACTTTGGCTCTCATGGACTTGTTCTAATTTTCCTCAGCTTCAACCTGAAGTTGCATAGCAGCAATTGATGGTCTGTTTCACAGACAGCCACTGGCCTTGTTCTGACTGATGATATTGAGCTTTTCCATCATCTCTTTCCACAGACGTAGTCTATTTGATTCCTGTGTATTCCATCCGATGGGGTTCACGTGTATGGTCTTCACTTATACTATTGAAAAAACGTATTTGCAATGAAGAAGTCTTTGGTCTTGCAAAATTTTATCATGTGATCTCAAGCATCATTTCTATCACCAGGGTCATATCTTCCAACCACTGTACCCTCTTTGTTTCCAACTTTCACCTTCCAATCACCAGTAATTGTCAATGCATCTTGATTGCATGTTTCATCAGACTGCAGTAGTTGGTAAAAATCTTCAATTTCTTCATCTTTTGCCTTAGTGGCTGGAGCGTAAATTTGAATAATAGTTGTATTAACTAGTCTTCCTTGTAGGCGTGAGGATATTATCCTATCACTGACAGCATTGTATGGCAGGATAGATCTTGAAATGTTCTTTTTGAGAATGAATGCAACGCCATTCCTCTTTAATTTGTCATTCCCAGCAGAGTAGACCATGTGATTGTCTGATTCAGAATGGCCAATACAGGTCCACTTCAACTCACTAATTCCTAGAATATCGATGTTTATGCGTTTCATTTCATTTTTGATGATTTCCAATTTTCCTAGATTTATACTTCATACATGTCACTTTCCTCTAATTGACGGATGTTTGCAGGTGTTTCTTCTCATTTTGAGTTGTGCCACATCAGCAAATGAAGATCCCAAAAGCTTGACCCCGTCCACGTCATTAAGTTCAACTCTACTTTGAGGAGGCAGCTTTCCCCAGCATATTTTGAGTGCCTTCCAACCTGAGGGGCTTATTTTCTGGCACTATATCAGACAATGTTCCAATGCTATTTATAAGATTTTCACTGCCTAATTTTTTCAGAAGTAGACCACCAGTTCCTTCTTCCTAATCTGTTTTAGTCTGGAAGCTTGACTGAAACGTTCCACCATGAGCGACCCTGCTAATATTTGAAATACCAATGGCATAGCTTCCAGCATCACAGCAACACGCAAGCCACTACAGTAGGACACACTGATATACGAGTGGTGGATGGTATGACACACATATAAAATATACAATATATGTACATAGTGATATATAAATACTAGATTAAATGTTTTTTAAAGTATTTCAAATCTATCAGACAGCTGACAAAACAGTAAGGATTTATCTGTCCAAAAAAATAGAAAAGATAGGAACCCAGAGAAATAAGTATAAATGAAGGCACTTTGGTCTTGAGAGAATTTGCCCAGCCTAATAAAGTTGAGCTTAAGTTTTCCCAGCTTTGTCGATTTTAAGGACAGAAAATAAAGTCCAAAGCCCAAGGTGGGGAGTTTAATAGCAGAACTTATTTGCCATAAAACTGGGAACTCAAAGAGCTACAACCTCAGTGTAAAAATTAGCTAGAAGTAAAATTGACCACCACCACCAACCCCATGGAACTACAAGTAATATTTATCTGGGTAAAAACACAAAGCAGAATTGAAAAAAAAAAATGCACCTCAGAAATTGTTATCACAAATCAGCCCTTGCTCGCATCTTTACCCCAAACCTACAATATAAGTTGTTCCAAAAACCTTCTAGTCATTAATCATGCATTTAATTTAAAGTGGTCCAGTTATCTGACAGAAATAAAGATAAATTTATTTGGGAAGAATATACCTCATCCGAGACCTGGAAAGAATTCCACAAATTACCCCTTGCTCTCCAAAATGAGCAGATCTCAATCAATAATTGAGTATACACAGAAAAAAGCTCCATGTACCAGAAACAGCTGAAACAACAATAGCAGAAAGATACCTATAAAGACTGCATTTGTTGGTATTGTTAGACAGAAGTATAAAAGGACTATCCCTATTATCCTACTGACAACGACTAGAAGAGACAGATAGAAAACAAAAATTTGCTGAAGACGTTGGACAGTTACAGAGGATTTCAATGGCCAAGGTCACAGAGAGAAAAAGGTGAGTCAACGTTCTAGCCATAACTTTTCTCCTCAGATAAGTTGCCAATTTTTTGATACAAGTCAAATCCAGATGGACGTTCGCTCCTTAGAAGTAGAGAAGTTAGCAGGGTTAGAGCAATCTCATGAGGAGACAAAAATTGGAAGGTAGCCAGGACTTGAGAGGCCAAGATCCCAAAGAGAAGAGAGAATCAGAGAAGTAACCCAATGCCTAGAAATTTTCCTCCCAAGGCACTTGTTAAATGCTTAAGTTGCACAGGACAAGAGGAAAAAAATTCAAGCAACTTTCACCCAGGGAGGATGGATTAATTGCTATGAGACATTGCCCTTCCACTGTAAACCACTAGAAAAACAGACAAGTATATGTAAACAACTGTAAATTAGTGCAGCAGGTAAAAATATAAAGTTCCTAGAAGATAATATAAGAAAATAACTTCTTGACCTTGAGATAGGCAAAGATTTCTTAATCAGAACACAAAATGGACCAATTTAAAAAAAAAAAATGCTAGACTACACTACCTTTAAAAAATTCAGTTCATCAAAAGACACCAGTAATATGTGAAAAAGACAAGCCACATAGTGGAAGAAAGTTTTGCAAAATATTCAAAAGAGGATTCATATCCAGAGTATAAAAAGAACAGATAATACAAATAACAGGAAATAGTCAAATAGAAAAAAAAATGGGCATTCATTCACCAAGGTAAAAGGTTATGGCCTATTGTGTTCATTTTGTACTGTGTCAAGCTAACTAAGCATAAACCACATTTCCCAGAATTTCTTTCCCTGAATGGTTCTGAGATGCGGTAGACCACAAGAGAAATTTGCCCAAGATTTGGAAGGAAAAAGTGAAAGAGTAGACATGTTTACTCCTGGAAGATCTGCGTAGAGCAGGTGCTGGCACAGTTCAAGAATATTGTCACTGATTTGCGGACTCACTTTGTTGGTGGGGCAGCAACTGGGATCCTGGCTCCTCCAGCTCTCACTGGATCTCCTTCAACTTCCCCAAGTCCTAGGTCAAGTGCGTAGGCATCTATGATAGAATATGCCACCTTATCCTCCAGTTTCCCCACATCATCAAGACTGGAGGCAGTAAGAGACAGACGTGGTTCCAATTTGTCTTTGCTTTCCTCCACTTCATGTCAATCTGATGACCCTGCTGGTCCTACATCAAACCAACACTAGAAATAGAGACAGGAGTTTTACATAGACTGTGTAACCAGTTCCCAGATGTTCATAAGACCTACTACTTACAATAAATCCCCGATTGTGTATCACTTATTCTGATGTTGCTTCTCTGATCAGGCTCTAACTAATAGAACTTTTCCATCATCAGAGGTCACATATTTTCAAGAGGCTCTCAATGATGGATGTGCTTAAACAAGAGAAAAGACAAATTGATTACGTGTCAATCCTCCCTCATGGCATGCATTCTTGTATAATGAAGTGTCGTTTCTCAGTAGTACAAAGATTCATTTTCTTGCTTCTTTTTATGTTACAATTTCTGATTTCAGAGGTACTCCTGAATTAGTGTGATATTTACCATCTCTTAGCAGTGCTGGGTAGGTCTGCCTGTGCAGCACAAATGGTTAATGCACTCAGCTGTTAACCCAAAGATTGGAAGTTGGAGTTCACTCAGAGGCACTTCAGAAGAAGGGCCCAGTGATCTACTGAAAGATTACAGCCATTGAAAACCCTACGGAGCACAGTTCTACTCTAACACACATGGGGTCTCCATGAGTCGGAATCAACTCAATAGCAACTGTTTTGTTGTTATTTTTGTTTTTAGCAGTACTGGGTTGGAGAGCTGTTGGAGCTATTTGAATGTTTAGAAATAGATGGACAGCTCTGGTGTGGTTCACATAGCTTACACCCTCATGGTGGTTACCCAATAGACTGAAACTTTTTATAAGTTCCCAACTCATGGATCCCACCTCACCCTGCCCTGGAGCAGCATAATTCCAGATAACTGCTCTTGTACTTTTCATCTGAGTTTTAGAGTTTTTCCCTTCCTCTCAGTACAGGTGGGCTAATTCAGATCTGACAAATCCCTTCTCCATAGAGGAAACAAAGCACCATGGACTTGATTCCATGAGATGGGCCTTCAAGGGAAGGATCTGGTGGACAGATTGATTTGAAAAACCCATGATGTATGGAACAAAAAGGCATTCCCTACAAGTACTATGGAGGCAATGTCCAAATGGAAGTGTTTCACACCCACACTTGCTTTTTAAATTCTAATTCAAAATAGTAAAACATTGTTCACTTTGCAATTTATGCGCAATGTGAACTAAAAAAGAGAATTCACGAAAAGAAAGAATATGGGTAAAAGCATATTCACGTGTGTCTGCTATGAGTATACAAACGGACCTCTGGTAATGTGGACAAATCATAGTTCCAGGTCTACAATTCCCCATTTATAAAACAAGAGGTTTGGTTAAGATGGCCCTGAATGGTCCTTCCAACTGTAACCTTTGAAAATTCCATTAAGTTGCATCTCTAGGGGCTTTGTCCCAGATACGTTAGTACCTGGTGGTTGCAGCAACAGGAGACTTAGAATACTGTTGAGACAATATTAGGTGACACTGTCCCTATCCAGACCCTCAATTATAACTCTGACAAGTGACAAGCTTAGCCCCTATTTGCCCTGTTCCTGAGCCCTGCTCGGCATTTTTTTTTTTTTTTTTGTGAAGACCATTTGAGTGTTTCTGTTATACATCTTGGTTGCCATGCAAACTTGGCTAACAGAAGCCGGAAGCAAACCCCAAACACCTTCTTACATACTTGCTTTATGACATTTTATTTGAATGCCAATATAACAAGTTTATAGTAAATGGAGGATATGGCAGGAGACTAAAATAACACCACAGTCTTTGAACACTCTAATCCGAGCTTAATAATTTTAAGATTTTTAGACATTTGTAACTCAACCTATGGGCATAATCTAGTAGTAATGGTACTTGGGTAAAGATGTTATGCATGGAGCTCAGAAAGATTGTACTGGATCAAATAACACAGCGGTTCCAAAGGAAACTAAATCTTTTTAAAACCCTCAAACATCAGTTTAAACTGTTAACTTTAATTTTATTTTAAATTCATGTTAAAGTAATTACATCAAGCTGGGATTAGGTACCGTCTCTGAATCTCCTTCTACAAAGTTAACCATTTCATGTATTAGAAATAAAAATAGAGTTATTTAAAAGGGGGAGGGTGGTGGTAAATATAGACTAGAAATTTCTCCTGCAGTGGTTTTACTTACTCAGTCGCCCTATGTTCTTCATCCCAGCCTCAATATCAGTCACCCATCTCTCAACTGCTGGAAGGCAGAGCATCCATCAGAGCAAATTACCTGGTGGAGGGACCACAGGTACAGTACCCAAGTCCTTGGACAAAGTGACATTTTAGCCAGGACCTCATTCGTTCAGAATGTGTGTTCAAACTTGGTTTGCTGATGTTCTTAAGACACCAATTCTTAGAAAATGCAGCCTTACAGAGCAGAGACAGCACAGGGCAGAGAGTCACCAGACCAGCATTCCAGTGCCTGCTTGGCCAATCTCTGGCATCTTAACTTAAGAAAATTTATCTTTCTTGGTCTCAGTATTCTAAACTATAAAGTTAGGGGGATAAGAGATGGGAAGGCAGAGAGGGTTAGGAGCTGGTTGAATGGACATCAGGAATCAGGTGGAATGGAGGAATGTGCTGTCACAGTACGGGGAGAGCAGTTAGGGTCTCATAACAATGTAATGTATAAATTTTTGTATGGGAGACTAACTTGAAATGTAAACTTCATTTAAACTACAACAATAAACAAAACAAATAAAAAAAAATTGGGGGATAATAAAATCTCAAGGGTCCTCTCAAATTCTGATGTTCTGGGATTTTTCATTTAGCAATGCTCTATGGAGGTATGCAGCTAGGAAGGGACTAATCACTAAAGAGCATCTTAGAAGTGCTCTTTCCCTTGCTCCTTTTTGTTTTCCTGTGCACCCAGACTTGGACACATCAGGAAGTGGTCAAGAAGTACCCAAGTGCTCTGACTTGGGCATCTCGGGCTGATGTGGGGTAGTATTCACGTCATTATGTAGGAAAAATAGGGTAACAAAGGAAGACCTATAATCCAGCTTTTTCTTGAAAAATGATACTCTAAATTCCTATCTACAAGGAGATACTGCACTCTCAGAAGGGCTAGAAACCTCCATCAGAAACGCTACTGTTGAATTAGTCAAAGCTTGCAAGAGGACTGTGTGCAAATCAGTTTAAGGATGGAGTCACAAGTTTGGGTTTTGAGAAGAAAGAAAGCAAGAAAGAGACAGTGAATTCAGGAGCACAGGAGTCAACTGTCAAAGAACAGTACACATCAGAATGGAGCGGCACTTCCTGACCTTGGCCACTTGGGACCAGGCCCAATTCAGAAGTTCTTACCCAAGAACCAGCATCTCATTGTTTTCCACTGGCCCAGCAGCACAGTGTAGACACATGAGCACACTACCAGAAGGGGGTCAGAGTACAGTGTCTATACCCCATCATTCCCAGATTTGAGTTAGTGTCTGCCTACCCCGGACAAAGATTCTTCCTTGGAAATCAACTATCTATTGTCCTATTCAGAAGAATTTCCACATAACTTCCTTTTGTGCTCTTAAAACTTAAGTGCCCAGATGTGATCTTGGAGGCACTTAACTACTCTGAAACTTGTGCTTTACATAGCACCCAAAATCTTTGATTTTTTTTTTAGCACAAACACAAGGATTTGAATTGGTAACTTTTTCCATGCTGTGTCCCCCAACTTTATTTTCCCAAATAATTTTATTTCTGTTAAATATAGAGCAAAATCATCTGTAACGTGATCTCAATATTTTGTTTATTTATTTTTGAATTTATAATATTTAGAAGAAATGAAATAGAAGTCTCATCTCAGTTTTGTTTTAAATGGGATTTAAAAACACAGCTACATCAAAAATAAGATAATTTAAAAAAAAAGAAGCCATGATATTGTTTACAAAAAAAAAGATGTATATTCCATGCATCTACACAGCTAGGGTCTTATTTTGGCAGGACAAAAATTCAAATTATTAAACTTAGGGTTTGTTTAGATTTATATAATCAAGTGTAATAATTCATTTTAGATAAATTCTTCTTCCTTTGTTAAATAGTGAATATTTATTCCACAAATAATGTACTAGAATTTCTCATGAGTTTGTTTGAATTTCTGCTCGAGGTGATGTAGTGATTCAAGCTTAGAGGATGCTTTCCTGTATGAATCTCTGTGATGAAGACATGAGACCTCACTTAAGTGAAGAATGATTACTTTTAGTGACAGATTTGTAGATTTGTTTAATTTTATTTCTTGTTGTAGAAATTAGCTGTTTTATAGTCTTCAACCATTTTATACCAGTATACCAGTTACTGTTGAATCTATTCAGACTCATGGTGACCCCACGTGTATCAAAGTAAAACTGTGTTACCTTTGTGTTTTTTTTTTTTATTATTAGGAAGTTTATTTATTTCTCCTCCTTTCATACATCTTACTGTTCAGGAAACAGTCTTACACACATATCTGAAATAACGTACTATCGCAAACTCTGTTTAAAGGCAAAGCACCATAGGAAAAGCTGATCAGTTGTCCAGAGTTCTCAGCTTATGAAATCTTGCTTCCTGACTTAACATTAATGTTTGAAAATCAGAAATGCCATCTCCAATAAATGTTAAGAGGCTGTAAAAAATAATCACTTATTCAATATTATAGTTGTAGAAATGGAGTATGTTTTCTTTTAGAAATGAAAAACTAAGAAGAAAATGCCACTTAACATCACTGGTATGTCAGTCTAGGTCAGCAGTAAAAAAAAAAAAAAAAAAAAAAAAACTGTGGTAAGTTTGTCTCTTTGAGAATACCAAGAAGAAATTCCAATCCAAGCTTTAATGAGCTTCCTCTGTTTTCATTAGATTCTTCTTTCTCTGCTGCTTTTCATCCTTTTCCACATTTCATATTCGAGGATTGGTACAGCCTTTAAAACTTCATTAATAGGAGCAAATCCAGTATCCACGGTTTCTTCTCCAAGGGTGCTCTAAGCCACCAGATAGCCTGGCTGTTCCATTCTCATGAATACTCCAGCCTTAAAAAAACTCAACAGGTCATAGAAAAATCCAACCAATAGAAGAAGAAATCCATTGAGTTTTGGAATGTTTGGTGCATTGGATCTGTCCAGGATTATGAAACCTAAACTCCCTATTGTAAACAGGATGCTGGATGTGAGCCTTTTCATAATATATTGTCCATTTACTCTGTAGGTCAAGAAAGCTACTGGCCCCTGATGCCTATGTTCCTCAGTCACAGAGCCAACACTTGGAGGTTCCACAATAACATCATAAATTATTCCTATGGACATGAGGAAGTGAGACGCCACCACCAGAGCATATGGCCGATGGCGTATGCTCCCAGGGCAGCTTCTTGAGCTTCACGTTGGGGCATTTGAGCACTAAGAATGGGACAAAGTCTCCATGTTGGTGGTGGCGGGAGCAGCATCCTTTGGTTTTTAATGGCTGGTTTTTTGGAAGTAAATTGCCACACCTTTCTTCCCAGTAGTCCTCTGGGTGGACTGCTCCTGTTGGCTAGCAGATAAGTGAGTTAACCATTTGCACCACCCAGGGACTCCTTAACTATTTTATATACCCTCTTTATTCTATTCTGGGAGACTATGGGTGGCACAAATGGTTAAGCGTTCAGCTACTAAAAGGTTGGTGGTTTGAACCCACCCAGAAGCATCTCAGAAGAAAGTCCTGCCAGTCTGTTTCCATAAAGATTACAGCCAAGATAACACTATGTAGAGTTCTACTCTGTAACACATGGTGTCATGGGTTGCAATGGACTTGAAGGCAAAGGGTTTGGTTTTTGGTTTTATATTCTATTCTAGAGTTCTAGAAAGGATACTATCCCCCTTAAAGAACACAATAAATGTTTTAGGTCTTTGTCTGAAAATTATTCAGTATTTACTAAGCTCAGCCTTGAGCAAATGGGAATTTAAATTGGGAATTTAAGAAGCAATCAAGTGACAGTAAGAATTAGAATTACTTGTGTTTGGAATAAGAAACATTCCCAGAAGGAATCCTTCCTCCCACTTAATCTCTGGTATTCCTTCACAAACTGACTGCATCAATCTTGTGAAGGATGAGGCGGGACAATCTCTGTTTCCCTAGAGCCTAAAAGATCAGTTCTGAGAAGATTTCCTTCATTTTTCGGCCACAGGTTAACACTTTCGAAGAGATAGATAAGGGGGTAAAGGGGACGTTTTTGTTTAGTTTATCAGTGCCCAAAGTAAATTTTAGGCAGTTGCCTACCCGTCCCCCAACACCAAAAAAAAAAAAAAAATATATAGGGCCAGCATTCCCAGTATGGACTGAGCTTTTCCAGTTCTGCCTGATGGCTCCCACTGTTCTTTCCTGGATCTTCAACTTTAATTCCCTAGAGCACTGTGACCATTCCGCCCATGATGAGCTACGGGCTGGGGTCAGGCCTCACCAAGTGCTGCTCAGACCCCTTTTCTCTGCCATCTGGAAGTGGTTTGCAGGCCTTCAAAAGGGTTTTCTGGCCACTGATTTGACCAAGCATTGCCCTTACTCTTCCCACCCCTTTAAGGTTCCTACTTCACTTGAGGCACTTTGCCCAATGCTTCACTAAAGGGTAATGTCACAGAGGAGCACACAACCCATAGTTTCCCCAGCTTTATAGGCCGGCACTCTACCTAGGCTTACGGCGCCTTCTCTAACTAACTCCTCTCAGTATTTAGAAACCTCTGTCGGGAAGATCTAAGCTCCTAAGATCCTCAAGGAACTCACTTGGGTCTCAGCTCCTATGTCATGTAAACCAATGGCTCTCAGTCATTGAGTACAACCTCCAGAGAAAGACCACACCTCAGACCCTGGTTCTACACCAAAATCAAGAAGTACAATGACTCAGGAGGAACTTCTGTTAACAAAAGAAATGGAGCCTAGCAATTCAAAGAACTCACCTCATCAACCAGTGCAGATCCAGGTTTGGAAGAACCTGGAGTGCATACAATTTGGGAGGCCCTGTTTAAGAAGAAAAATTCAAAATTGCAAAAACAAAATTAGGTATAAAAGTGAGTATTTACTTAGAATGAGAAAAGACTTCACAACAAATTGCACATTTTAAAAAGCTGATGAAAACCACACACATCTCAAAATCCAGAAAAATGCATATTTTTAATGTGATGTGCCACCATAATGCATTTTCCCTACATTTTTGGCTGTATACTCTTTGATCACCTTTTCATATAAGGAAATGTTACATAAAGAGAATACAAAGATAATTTAGTCTTTCCTCTAGCATGAGTGACCAAAAAATTTTTAACTACTTCTACTTTAGGCAGAGCCCTGGTGGCACAGTTGTTGAGCATTTGGCTGCTAACCAAAAGGTCAGCAGTTCAAATCTACCAACCACTCCTTGGGAACCTTATGCGACAGTTCTACTCTGTCATATAGGGTTGCTATGAGTCAGAATTGACTCAATAGCAAAGGGTTTTGGTTCTACTTTAGGCAGATCCCTAGGTGGCTCAAACGATTTGCACTAAACTGTTAACCTAAAGGCTAGTGGTTCCCAAGCAAAAAAACCAAACTGTTGCTGTCAAGTTGATTTTGACTCATAGTAACCCTATAAGACAGGGTAGAACCACTCCACGGGGTTTCCAAGGAACACCTGGTGGATTCGAACTGCTGACCTTTTGGTTAACAGCCAAACTCTTAAACGCTACGCCACCAGGGTTTCTGGTACCCACTCAGAGGAAATAAAATCTTGGTGATCTGCTTCTGTTAAGGCAAAGAAAACCCTATGGAGCAGTTCTACTGTGTAACACATGAGGTCACCATGAGTTGGAATCAACTTAACAGTAACACTAACAATGACAACAGCATAGCTTATGCAACTGTATTTTAGTTTTACAACTTGCTGTTGGTAATATTGCATATTTTTAGGATTTGGGAAAATCTCTATCAAGTTTCTTTCATATAAGAACTGCAAGATTTGAAAACATTTTCCATAGACTAGCTTCTTATTCCATACATGTCTTTTTTTTTTTTTTTTAAGTACCCAAATACTTCTTGTGGAGGCACCTCTGGACACACTCATAACATACAGCACCTCTGTTCCTCACCTTCGCGTAATCCAATGCTCAATCAGTCTGCAAAGTAGGTGATAAGAAAGACTCTTTCTGGAAACTATCCCTACATAAGGGAAAGTCAGAGTGGAAAGACACAGTAATCTTAACTAATCTCAAATAAATTCTTTGTGTTTGCAAAATTTACAAAAGCATATGCTAATATGTAGGCATTGCTCAGAACCCTCCCTGGGTCTTGGAAAGGGCCTGTACAAGTGAGGGGACCTGACACTTAAGCTTTGTTAATTTCATCGTAGATCTCTCTCTAGACAGTACAGTCAGTTGAGGCTTCAGGCCCTGACTCAGGCTTATTTGCAATTCACATCCCTGAATGTGATGTCACCTTGTCCAGGAAGCCCTCCTTGAACACACAAGACCAGGTGAGGTACTCACCCCCTGTTCTCCAATAACACCCTGTGCTCTCATCTGTTTTAATATCTATCTCTCTGCATTGTAGTTTAGATACTCTAGTAAGGGCAGAGGCTGTGTCTTCTTTGCCTCTGCATTTTTGTTGCCTTACATGGTATCTGGTACACACGATGCTCATCCACTAGACAGTGAATGAATGAAAGAGAGAACAGCTTTTCTGGTTGTTCCTGGGATTCGGCTACCATACTGATGATCCTTTGGTGTCAGGCCTCCTTGATGAATGTGTTAGCAGTGATTATTCGTTAAATTCAAGCATGACATCCACCTCTGGAATTCACTGTTCCCAAATCTGTTTAGCTTTTTGTAGTCTCTGCCTCCTGCTGTAACCTCCCTCCTGAAGGCCACCAGGACTTATGAAAAGAGAAACATGTACAACCCTTCCTTTCTAATCACCATTCCCTCACTCATATGCACTTTATAGTCTCCACAATATTTTCACACAAATGCCATTGAATCCTCATAAAAATAGGATGTAACATGACAGACATTATTTTGTCCCATATTATGGAAGAAGAAGCAGGAGGAGGAAGAAGGGAAGAAGGAAAAGGCGGAGGAGAGAGAGAAGGAGGAAAAGCAGAAGAAAAAAGAAGAGAAAGGAGGAGAAGAAGCAGCAGGAAGAGAAGGAAGAGAAAAAGGAGGAGGAGGAAGAACAAAAAGGAGAAAAAGGAGGAAGAACCTGTTGCCATCAAGTCAATTCCGACTCCTAGTGACTTTATAGGACAGAACAGAACTGCCCTATAGGGTTTCCAAGGAGCAGCTGATGGATTTGAACTGCTGACATTTTGATTAGCAGTTGAGCTCTTAACCACTGAGCCACCAGGACTCCAAGGAGGAAGCGGGGGAGAAAAAGTCACAGAGCTGAAGTGATTTAGTCAACATCACAAAAGCACCTGGAACCAGTATATGAGATTTATAAATCCCAGTCTAGGACTCTTTGCCCTAAACTGTTATTTCAGGACAACACAATGAAACGCTACACTGGGAGCCATTCATCTTCAGAGCTTAAAGAGAGAATCCTACCATAGTCTCATGGGGCAACTTGGTCAATTGGTATAGCATAGTTCATAAAGATAACGTTCTACATTCTAGTTTGGTGAGCAGCGTCTGGGGTCTTAAAAGCTTTCAAGTGGCCATTAAAGATACAACTATTGGTCTCTATGCATCTGGAGCAAAGAGAAAGAAGGAAACCAAAGACTCAGAGAAGAAACTAATCTACAGGACTAATAGTCTACATATACCACAGCCTCATCTACCTTGAGACCAGAAGAACTAGATGGTGCCTGGCTACGACTAGCGACTGTTTCAACTAGGGACACAATAGATGGTCCCGGATAGAATGGAAGAAAAATGTAGAAGAAAACTCTAATTCCTAAAAAAGCACAGACTTACTGGACCAGTAGAGACTAGAGGAACTCCTGAGACTATTGCCCTGGAATACCCTTTAAACTTGGAATTCAAACCACTGCTGGTGGTCACGTATCAGCCAAAAGACATAGTGGCTCATAAAATAAATAATATCACTCATGAGTACTGTGTTACTCTAAATAATCAACCAAATGAGGCCTAACAGTCAACATTTACCCTTGACCAAAGATAAGAAGGTAAGGGGGGACAAGGAAGCTAGATTAATGGAAACAGAACAACCAGAATGGAAATAATGAGAATGCTTTCACATTGTGAAAAGCGTAACCAATGTCACAGAATAATACGTATAGAAATTGTTAAAGGAGAATCTAATTTGCTGTGTAAACTTTCACCAAAAACACAGTAAAATATTTTAAAAAGAGAGAGAGAGTCTTAGAAGCAAGAATGGTTGGTAAATCTTTTTGGAGCAGGCAGGATTTAAGTTGAGCCTTAAAGTTTGGAGAGGATTTAGAAAAGTTCCATTCCAGAGAACTGGGACAGCAAACACTTGGGAAATGATAGAATACTCATTGGGAACTCTTACCCTCTGTACTCAATACCTTTCCTTTCCTTTCCAAGAAGAGAACTCATAAGCAAACTAGCTGGTGCACAAAGTACTCTTTCAAATGAGCAGATGTGTAAACTGCCTGCAACATGTCTTTCTGTAGAAACAGTAAGCTAATCGTGTAGTGCGTCTAGTCATTAAGTGGAGCTGCCATGAATGTTCAGTGTGCGGGTTGCTCATTGCCCTTGACTATTGCTTGGAGAAGTGTGAATTTCCTCTACATGTCAGTCCACAGCAGTAGCCTGACTGAACATCTCAAAGGAAGATGGAGAAACACAATCTACATGGACAGTTGAAGCCCCCACAGGAGCATAGAATTGCCTCAAAGTACAAGGGCTCATGAACATTTTACATTCCCTTTGGAAATCCCCCTAAACTCTCTGCCTCACTGGCTTCCTGGTACAAGATCTAATAAATCTGCACACTCAGCTCAAACTTAGAGCCAGGCCTCATAATGGAATGATTACATGTGTTCTGTGTGTCAGAGACCTGAAAGAAAGATTATACAGCATAGTGAAGCAATCTTTGGGGTTTTGGCAGGGGAAGAAAGAGATAAATATGTGTCCAGGGGAGAAAAATGGCAGCACACGGATTTGCCGTCTTGATGTCACTCAATCATTCAGCAAAAAAGTATTAAGTTTAGGTCAACAAACATTTATCAAGTGCCTCCTATGTGACAGGCATTGTGTTACGTACTGTGAGTGCAGAGGTGCACAGATACATCATTTATCCTTGGTGCTCGTGGTGAAGCTCACTAGAGGAGACAGGCATGTAAGAGATGATTTCAGGATAATGTGGTAAGGGCAATGATAGGGGTTATGACAGGGCAGGACGGTAGTGTAGAGGAACGACACTTAGCTCAGCCTGAAGTACCACAAGAAGCTTTCTGAGGACAGAGACATCTGCAATAGTCTTGAGGGTTGAGTAGGGTGAAGGAGGAGGAGAGCTCCAAGCAGAGAAAACAGCGTGAACCAAAGCACTGACGTGTAAGAGAGCCTGGGACAGGTGTGAGTTGGCAGGGTGGGAGAAGATTGTGGACATAAAGGTACTGAATAGAAGAAGTCTGACATTACTAGAGTGAAAAAAGATTGATAAGCGTTATGAGTGATTCAAATAAGAAGTATAAACAGTTCTGTCAACAAACTTAAGGTCCCTGGCTGGCACAAATGGTTTGATCTCAGCTACTAATCAAAAGGTTGGTGGTTCAAACTCACCCAGTGGTGCTGCAGAAGAAAGGCCTGGTGATCTGCTTCCACAAAGATGACAGCCAAGAAAACTCACTGGAGAGGTTCTACTCTGTAACATATGGGATCACCATGAGTCCGAATTGATTCGATGGCAACGGGTTTGGGTTTTTTTATCAACAAAATTACCAGTTGATCAAATTTACAAGTTAAAACATTCATTTAAAGTTATACTCATATACTAGTTCAGTTACCATCAAATTGAATCCAACCCATGGCCACCCCATGTGAGTCAGAGTAGAATTTTACTCCTTACGGTTTTCAGTGGCTGGTTTGTCAGAAGTAGATCTCTAGGCCTTTCTTTTGAGCCACCTCTGGGTGAACTTGAACCTCCAACCTTTCAGTTAGCAGCGGAGCTCTTAACCACTGCACCACCAGGGCTCCTTACTCATGAGCTAATATGTAGAATTACAAGAAAGAGATGGGATGTCCGATGCTTCTGTAGCTTCAACACTAAGCTGTGTTCAAGAAGCTCCCCCTTTTAAACAGCGATGGGAACTTCTTGTTCTAAGGCACAATGTATAAACATGAATGGGTCTGGATCAGAGAGAAATCATAGAAATCTGAAACAAGAAACATAATATACTCAGGTTCTTAAAGTCCTTCCATGTGGCCTATTAAAGGGGATAACTGTACCTAAAATGACCTTAGCATTTATTATGGAAACCAGGACAATTTTGTCTGAAACAAATACTAAGCCAGACCAAATGCCAGGGAAACAAGTGTAAATCAGGATAGTATAGACAGACCAGGACATGTGATCACTGTATCAGTGAGGGTGCAATCAGGAAAGCAGAAACCACTCTAGGCATTTCAACAGAGAGAATTTAATATAGAAAAGGGGTTAAATGGCTGTTGGAGGTTTATGAAAGCAAAATGGGAACACTACAGTAACACAAATATAATAGGGGTAGGAAAATAAAGGCAAAGGAAGAGGGACCTCCTGAGTTGGTGAGGAACTGTTTCCCTGCTGGTTCCAGATAGCTCAGGAGCTCAGGAGAGGAAGTCTACGGAGCAGGGGCTCAGCCCTCAGAGAAGGCACTGCCCAGCTATTTATGGTACCTTTCTGGGGAATAAAGAGGCTGGTTCTGTGAAGGCTGAAAGAAGTTGGAGACTGGAACCAACTCATGATGCTTTACTGAAGGGCCATTGTTAGGGCAACACTGGCAGAAACAGTGAACAAACTGCCTTCCAGTCTCCTCCTAAGGCTCCCTCTTCACAAAGTCTAATAGGAAGGCAGCTGACAGAGAAAAATTATAGTTCACAGGGTCCCAATCCCAGTGTCACAGCAAAGCATAGAAGGGTACACTTGGAACTGAGGTACACTGGTGCAATAACTGGCATAGTCACTCTGACTACAGTCACTCAGCAGCAGGCTTGAAAGCCATCCCGATTTTGAGGAGGGACTGCTCCTAAAAGACCAGTCAGCTCAAGAAGTGATAAAACAATAATCTTGTCCTTTCAGGAGATGAAAATAACATTTATCGGTTATTTCTTTTGTGCCAGGAACTTTACAAATGTTGGCTAATTAATCACAAGAATCCTATAAAATAGGCCTTAGTCTCATTGTCTTAGTCACCTAGTGCTGCTATAACACAAATACCACAAGTGGATGGCTTTAACAGAGAGAAATTTATTCTCTCACAGTTTAGGCTAGAAGTCCAAATTCAGGGTGCCAGCTCCAGGGGAAGGCTTTCTCTCTCCGTTGGTTCTGGGTGAAGGTCCTTGTCATCAATCCTCTCCTGGTCTAGGAACTTCTTAATACAGGAACCTAGGATAGAAAGGATGCATCCTGCTCCCAGCGTTGTTTTCTTGGTGGTATGAGATTCCCCTGTCTCTCTGCTTCAGACAAAACTTATTCTTGTAGATTGAGTCCTGCCTCACTAACATAACTGCTTCTAATCCTGCCTCATTAACATCATAAAGGTAGGATTTACAACACATAGGAAAATCCCATCAGATGCCAAAATGGTGGACAGTCACACAACACTGGGAATCATGGTCTAGCCAAGTTGACATATATTTTTAGGGGACACAATTCAGTCCAAAACATTCCACCCTTTGGCCCCCCGAAATTCATGTCTTTGCCACATGTAAAATACATTCATCCCATAATATCATAGCAAACGTCTTAAATCAACTCCAAGTCTAAAATCCAAACACTCCTCTTCATCTGTGAACTCTAGAGTATAAGTTATCTGCTTCCACAGCACAATAGTGGAACAGGCACAAGGTAGACATTTCCATTACAAATGGGAAAAAAGTAGAGGGAAAGAAGGGATAACAGGTACCAAGCAAGGCAGCAGAACACATTACATTAGCTCTCAAGCCTTGAAAACAATCCTCTGTTCTCTATGACCATTTAGGCAATGGCCCTGTTCTCCAAACTCTGGGTGTTGGCCACACTCTCTGGATTCTGGGTGGAGGCCTCTTGGCTCTGGACTTCAGCTCTGCCTTCCATGCCCACTGAAACAGCAACTCTGCTCCCTCAAATTTGGGCGGCCCCATTCTCTTAGTCCATCTCAGTGGAAACTCCACCCTTTGAGACCGCAGAGGTCATGGTCCTACCCTTTGAGACAGATGCGGCTTTGCTTCTTGTGATCCTTGTCTCTTCAGCTTCTGCTTCCTGATTCCTTGACCTCTTGGCTTCTCAGGCCTCACTGCCTGCTTCTGCCCTGTTGTGTCAAGTGTTCCAAAGCTCTTTAGCTCCACTGATAAGTGTCTGGAAGCACCCCATGCCACCAGTAAACTTTGGCCAGAAGGCACTCAGCTCTCTTGCTCCATGGGCTGGCAAGCCTAGATCCACCAATAAGTGCCTGGAGACACCCTACTTCTTTAGGAAGTCTTCTGCCAAAGGCACTCAGCTCTCTTGTTCCATTGGTCAGCTCCAGCACTGTCTTGTGCTGGTCTCCTGGTTCTGCTGCTGCTGTTTCTCTGCTGCTGCTTCTCGCTGTCTGCACCATCTCCAGTGTAACAGCTCTCCTCATTTCCTTATAAGTCCTCAGAAGAATTGTCTTTGATTTCCATAATTCCACCAACAGTCTCTTCAAGGCAATCTAGGCTTTTACTATTAGGCACTTTAAAACTCTTCCTGCCTCTATCCACCCATAGTTTCAAAACAGCTTCCACATTTTATGCATCTGTCAGAGCAGTACCCCACTCTCTCAGTTCCAAGTTCTGTCTTAGTCATCTAGTGCTGCTATAACAGAAATACCACAAGCAGATGGCATTAACAAAGAGAAATTTATTCTCTTACAGTTTAGGAGGCTAGAAGTCCAAATTCAGTGTGCCAGCTCTAAGGGAAGGTTTTCCCTCTCTGTTGGTTCTGGGGGAAGGTGCTTGTCATCAATATTCCCCTGGTCTAGGAGCTTCTCAATGCAGGAACCTCAGGTCCAAACAACATGCCCTGCTCTCAGCATTGCTTTCTTGGTGGCTTGAGGTCCCCGTATCTCTCTTCTTGCTTCTCTCCTTTATATCTCAAAAGAGATTGACTTAAGACAAAAACCTAATCTTGTAGATTGAGTCCTGTCTCATTAGCATAACTACCTCTAATGCTGCCTCATTAACATCATAGAAGTAGGATTTATAACACATGGGAAAATCACATCAGATGACAAAATGGTGGACAATCACACAATACTGGGAATCATGGCCTAGCCAAGTTGGCACATATTTTGGGGGGACACAATTCAAACCATAACATCCATTTTACAGATGAGGAAACTGAGGTTTCAAGTAGTTAAGCAGCTTGCCCAAGACCAAGTAGTTAGTAAGGTTAGAACTAGAAACCAGTTCTGTGTGGTCCCAAAGCCCAGCTCTTTTCACCAGTACATGGTCTTTCTAGGAAGGAAGCTGCTTCTTCACAGGGCTGAGACCCATGATCACAGATGGAAGAACAGTGGCTAGACCCACTGATGCACTAGTCCTAGAGACTCTGAGCCAGATGACCTCTGCCAACCACTGGCCTCTTGAAAGCTCAAGCCCACGAAGTATCTTATACTTTCAGTTCACATCTAGTCAGACTCTCTAGAAACATGTACAGTTATTGACTCCTGCCAAATGCTGGACTCACTCCCACTGGAAGGAGCCAGAACTTTGAGCACTCCACCTCTTGGAGGAAGCATCAAGCTGCAGCTACATATAGCTATGTTGTGTTACGTTGAGAGTGTTTGTGTGTCTGTGTGTGTATTTGTACATCTTATATATTTAACCTTACCCAACAGGATGACAGTCTTGGATAATAGGCCATTCAGACAGAGAATCAAAAATTGCAAAGGCAAGAGTTGTTTCTTGGCTGAATGAAGTCTGGTCTTAGCTGAAGATAGAAGCAAATTTTGCCAGTATTTTCTGGAAATGCTGATGCTGAGATGGGACCTTATTGAGGAATTCACCAAAGCCCAGGGGGACTGAAAAGATAAATGCTACCAGGCGGCTAGAACTTGAGCAAAATTCAAAAACAATAGAATGTCAACTTAAGATCATAGGAGGCTATGGCAAGTGTGACAGAAAGCAAGGGGAACGACTTGGTCCTGAGACAAATGGAGATGTGGATAATGGGTGATGGCACTAAAAACATTGCTTTGAAGAAAAGCCCAGAGGGAAGGAGGCAGAGCCTGGCTCTGCCTACCACTGGACTCTAGCTCATCACTGAGGGAGAAGGAAAGGCAGCTGTGGTTTGGCAATCTGCCCTCCCCAAATGCCCCTGTTCCAGCCTTCACAGTGGTTTCCTGAGCAGCTCGGGAGAGCCAGGTATGGGTTTCTCCTGTCACATCAGTGCTCTGGCAGACGGGGCCTTGGGGCCCTTCTGGAAAGTGACTTTGCTGGAGCCACACTCCTGCCAGCATGGCAGCTGTTACCACTTATACCAGGAACATCTGGCCTGAAGATTACAGTAAAAGTGACACTTGTCTACAGAGAAAAAATGTTGAAGTATACATTTTGGACATGAAGAAATAAGTAATGGCATTTAATGTTTTCATAAAGCTGCTACACTGAACAGCAATCATCCAAGCCCCTGGGCCCAGGCACTAGCGCATCTGCATCTTACTGTAGGCCTGCAGGGTTGGTGCAGGGCCTCTTTCCCTCCCAGAACATCACTGGCAGCATAAGATTTGTCTTCTGAAGACATAGAACAAACGGAAGCCCTCAGTAAGACCCCTCCCTCCCAGACCTAACTCACAAAAATGGGAGCAGGGAGCGAAATGTGAAGTGCACCCACCAGATGTGGGAAAGCCAGCTTTGACTTGTGGTCATGTTACTGGGTGAATCATATTTTCAGGCTCAAGTTTCTCATCTGTGAAATGGGGTGTCAAAGATGATGTGTTTAAGGTTCCTCCAAGAGTTTATACTCTGTGTACTTTGGAAGAGAGGCAATTCCACCATTTCTATGCCAATCCCATAGGTTAAATATTATTCTTTCCAGACCGGCTATTAAAGTGCACATCCCCCTTGAAGTGGCAATACTTGCAAACCCTCCAACTTCGGAAGAAGGAAGAGGGTCAGACAGGGCCAGCCTGAGAGCCCTGTGCCCCTGGAGAAGGAGATAACCTAGAGAGGGAGACAATGCTTCTGACTTGCACAAACCTCCCTGTGCTGCTGAAGTTCTCACCATCACAAGAGGCTGGACACTTGGCCTCAACTTAGGAACACATTGCATTTGATTCTAAAGAGGTGACTCAAAAAGAGAAGGAAGCACACTTGCTGAAACTAGCTTTCTTTCTTTTTTTTTGTTGGCAAAGAGTGTCAATCGTCTATGTTATAATGACCACAAAAAGTTTGGCAGAGATTTGGATAATCAAATAAGAGTGTATATATAAGAATTTTCTGGGAATGATTAATCCTTTGTACAATTTTAACATGCTGTCATTTATGATCAATGACTTTTGAATTTAAAAATTTTACCTGTTGCAAAACTACGCATGCACAATGCATTATTAATGTGTCAATATCATCAGTAACAGGGGTGGAGCCAACATGTGCCCTAGAAAAATGCATCATGCAGTCCCTCTGTGGCAAAGACAAAAAGCTGAGTAAAACAGATACAAATGTCAATCCTAGAACCCTAAGCATCAAATGAAGGGATAAAGAACTAGATCATATATCAAATGGAAAAAGAAACTGAAGGAAAACAGTGAATGAAGAGATACGGAGTGGAGTGGAGGTTCTCTACCAACTAACATACCACAGCGTCAGCATCCTGAAACACAGCCAGCAGCAATAACCCCGGACAGGGAGTACCAGAAGGCAACTTCATGGAACCCCAACAGGAGATAGAGCACCCACCCCGTATGCCACCTTCCCCCCTTCCTGCCAGATTCCACAGTACTGCCACAGCTAGAGAGCCACCAGCACAACGGCCCACCACTGCCCCAGGTCTGCCCTGCCCCCACCCATGACCTACACTATGCCATCATTTTTTTCTCTTCTTTTTTCTTTCTTTCTTCCACCTAACCCAGTATATCACCTCCCCTCCCTTCCCACCAGTCTCCAGTTCTGCCCGGATCCCATCACTGACCCCTACCGCACTGACATCTTTTTTCTTTTTTCCTTTCTTACTTTTCTTTCTCCTCCCACCTAGCCCCTTATGCCACCTCCTCTCTTCCTGCCAGGCTCCACCGCACTGCCATGGATAGAGTGCAACTGGCACACTGGCCCGTCACTATCGTGGGTCCTCCCTGCCCTCACTTGTGGCTACCCCTTTTTTTTCTTCTTCTTCTTTCCTATCCCTCCCCCCACCTAGCCCTATATGCCAACTCCCCCTCCTTCCCACCGGCCTTCAGGTCTGCCTTGCCTACACCTGCCAGCTACCCCTTTTTTTCCTTCTTCTTTTTCTCTATTTTCTTCCCCCCACCCTTTTTCCAGGAGCCCTGGTGGTGCAGTCATTAAGTGCTCAGCTGCTAGTTAAAAGGTCAGCAGTTCTAACCCCCCCAGCCCCACACACCACCGCCTCATGCTGCTGTGGCTAGAGCATCCCCAGCCTGCACTCCCCTTCCCCTCCTGTCACTCAGCCAACTGCTGAATGGTGGGAAGTGAGCCCATACCATGCCTCATCTGACACCCCTGCCTGTCTGCGAGGAGCTATGCATGCTCAAACACTGCTGGACCAACATCAGGTGGCAGATAGTGCCCAAGGAGTCCATTCTCACCCATCCTGCCAAACCAGTGTACAGCAAAGCAGGCTCACCCTGACTGCTGCTGCCCTGCCCACCTGGACAAGGTGGTGAGTGCTATCATGCCCACAGATGAGCAAGCAGGAAAGCATATTTGACCCACCCAGTCTGACATATCAAAACACAACAAAGAAGCAGGACGAAGCAAAAGAACATACATACAATTGATAAATGAAGAAAATATACCTTAATGTCACAGAGACAGCAGACAATATAAAACATATAAAAAGGCAGGACAAGCTGGCTCCAGCAAGTGACCAAAATAAAGAATCAGATGACTTTCTGGTAGGAGAAAAGGCAGTGGAACTACCTGATATGGAATTCAAAAGACAATTATTTGGGGTTCTCCAAAGATTAGGAAAGAAATCAAGGAAAAAATAGACAAAATCATGGAAAACACAGACAGAAACCAATGAAAACATAGCCAAAGTCAAGGAAAACACAGACAAAGCAACGGAAGAATTCAAGAAAATAGTAAAAGAACAAAACACTAAAATAAATTAACAATTAGAAATCATACAAAAACAGTAACTAGAAATCCAAAGGAAAAACAACAAAATTTCAGAAACGGACAACTCAATAGAAAGTTTTAGGAGCAAATTTGAAACAATGCAAAAAAGAAGAAGCGAGATTGAAGACAAATCTGTGGAGGCCATTTTGTTTAATGGAAAATCAGAGAAAAGAATGAAGAAAACCTAGAATTATGTGGGACACAATCAAGAATAAAAATTTGCATGTGATCAAACGGGGAGAAAATGGAAAACAGAAAAGATTGTTGAAGATTTGCTGGCAGAGATCTTCCCAAATATCATGAAAGACAAAAAACTGACCATCCAAGAAGCTCAATGAACCCCATATAGGGTAGACCACAAAAGAAAATCACCAAGACATATCTTAATCACTCTTGCCAAAACCAAAGACAAAGAAAGAATCCTGAGATCAGCTAGAGACAAACGAAAAGTCATTTACAAAGGGGAAAAAATAAGACTAAGCTCTGATTACACCGCAGAAACTATGCAGGCAAGAAGGCAATGAGATGACATATATAAAAGCTTGGGGGAGAAAAAAACCTGCCAATCAATAATAATATATCCTGCAAAGCTCTCTCTCAAATATAATGGTGAAATAAGACATTTCCAGATAAAAGAAATTAAGGGAATTTGTAAAAACCAAACCAAACTTGCAAGAAATATGAAAGGGAGTCCTTCAGTTAGAGAACCAACAACATCAGACAACAACCAGAGTCTAGGACAAAGGACAGTATTAACCAGATACAAACTTAGATAAAGAACTCTCAATACTAAAACAAAGCTAAAAGACTTAAAACAAGGAAACAAATACATCAATCTGTAAATGACGACAATGTCAAAACAATAAAAGGGGGAACATATGGTATAGATATAGAACTTTCAAATGTAGAGAGAGTCAAGGCAATATCAGGTAATAAAAGACTGGTTCAAACTTAGGAAGATAAGGGTAAGTTTCCAGGTAACCGCAAAGAAAGTTAACAAACCTACTCATCTGAATAAAAAAGAAGAAAAACATAAAGTTTCAATAAGCACAAAATTCATAATAATGAAAGAAAAGAAATTCCACAAACAAAAGGAACTCAATACAGGAAAGTAAGCAGAGCAAAGAAAATGTCTGCACCACAAAAAAAGCACAACAATATGACAACAATAAACTCACACCTATCAATAATAACCCTGAACGTAAACAGCTTAAATATACCTATAAAGAGACAGAGAGTGTCAGAATGGATAAAAAAGCCTGACCTATCAATATGCTGTCTACAAGAGACACGGTGTAAAGACAATGACATAAATATACTAAAAATCAAAGGATGGAAAAAATATATATCAAACAAACAGTATCCAAAAAAAGGACAGAAGTGACAATAGTAATCTCAGATAAAATAGACTTTAAGGCAAAATCAACAATAAAAGACAGAGTAGGAAATTATATGATCAGAGGGACAATCCACCAAGAAGACATAACCTTAATAAATATCTACACATCCAATGACAGGCTCCAAAATACATAAAACAAATTCTAACAGCACTGAAAAGAGAAATTGACAGTTCCACAATAATTGTAGGAGACTTCAACACACAACTCTCAATAAAGGACAGAATATCCAGAAAGAAACTCAACAAAGATTCAGAAGACCTAAAGGCCAAAACAACCAACTGAACCTCGCAGACATATATAGAACACTCCACCCAAGAGCAGCAAAGTATGCATTCTTTTCCAATGCTCATGGAACATTCTCCAGAATAGACTGCATTTTAGACCACAAAGCAACCATCAATAAAATTCAAAACATCAAAATAAAACAAAACATTCCCCCTGATCACAATGCCATAAAACTAGAAATCAAGAACAGAAAGAGCAAAGAAAAAATAAAATACATAGAAACTAAGTAACAGCTTTCTTAAAACAACTGGGTAATAGAAGACATCAAAGAGGGAATAAAAAATTCCTAGAATAAAATGAGAATGAAAACACAACATACCAAAACCTTTTGGACACAGCAAAGGCGGTGCTCGGAGATCAATTTATAGCACCAAATGCACACATCAAAAAAGAAGAATGGGCCAAAATCAAAACTTTAGCCCTACAACTTGAACAGAAAGAACAACAAAAGAAGCCCACAGCCACCAGAAGAAAGGAAATAATAAATAGCAGAGCAGAAATAAATGAAATAGAAAACAGGGAAACAATAGAAAGAGTCAACAACACCAAAAGTTGGTTCTTTGAATAGATCGACAAAGCAACAAACCATTGGCCAAACTGACAAAAGAAAAACAGGAGATGAAGCAAATAATCCAAATAAGAAATGAGATGGGGGACATTACAACAGTCCCAACTGAAGTAAAAAGTGTCATAACAGAATACTATGAAAAATTGTATTCCAACAAATTTGAGAACCTAAAGGAAATGGACAAATTTCTAGAAACAAACTACCTACCTAAACTAACACAAACTGAGATAGAAAACCTGAAGAGACACATAGCAAGAGAAGAGATTGAAGAGGAAATAAAAAATTAAAAAAAAACCTCCCCCCCCCAAAAAAAAAAAAAAAACTCTGGCCTGGACTGCTTCACTGGAGAATTCTACCAAACACTCAGAGAAGAGCTTACACCAGTACTACTCAGATTATTTCAGAACATTGAAAAGGAGAGAATCCTCTAAAATTGATTCTTTGAAGCCAACATAACCCTGATACCAAAGTCAGGCAAAGACACCATAAAAAAAGAAAATTACAGACCAATATTTCTCATGAATACAGATGAAAGAATTCTCAACAAAATTCTAGCCAATAGAGTACAGCATCATAACAAAATAATACACCATGACCAAGTGGGATTCATACCAGGTATGCAAGGATGGTTCAACATTAGAAAATCAATTAACGTAATCCACCACATAAATAAAACAAAAGAGTCACATGATCATCTCATGCAATGCATAGAAGGCATTCAATAAAGTCCAACACTCATTTGTGATAAAAACTCTCAATAAAATACGTATAGAAGGGAAATTTCTCAACATAATAAACGGCATCTATGCAAAACCTACGGTCAACATCATTCGTACTGGAGAGATGCTGAAAACATTCCCCTTGAGAACAGGAACAAGACTAGGATGCCCTTTATCATCACTCCTGTTTAACACTGTGCTGGAAGTCCTAGCTAGAGCAATAAGGCAAGAAAAAGAAATAGAGGGCACCCAAACTGGAAAGGAAAAAATAAAACTATCCCTATTCACAAATGATATGATCCTGTACATAGAGAATCCCAAAGATTCCACAAGAAAACTACTGGAACTGATAGATTCAGCAGAGTAACAGGATACAAGATCCACATACATAAATTAGTTGGATTTCTATACACTAACAAAGAGAACTTCTAAAAGAACATCAGGAAAACAGTACTATTTATAACAGCCCCTAAAAAGATAAAATACTTAGGAATAAATCTAACCAGGGATCTAAAAGTCCTATACGAAGAAAACTCAAAACCTATTGCAAGAAACCAAAAGAGACCTACATAAATGGAAAAACATACCATGCTCATAGATAGGAAGACTCAACATTGTGAAAACGTCACTCTTACCCAAAGCAATCTACAGATATACTGTAATCTCAATCCATATACCAACAGCATTCTTTAACAAATCACCTACTCTACATGGAAAAAAAGAGGCCCTGGTAAACAAAGCATTATTGAAGAAAAAGAACAAAGTAGGAGACCTCACACTATGTGATCTCAGAACCTAGTGTATAGCCATGGTAGTCAAAATAGCCTCATCCTGGTACAATGACAGACACATAGACCAATGGAACAGAATTGAGAACCGAGAAATAAATCCATCCACCTATGGACAGTTGATCTTTAACAAAGGACAAAAGTCCATTAAATGGAGAAAAGACAGTTTTGTTTTGTTTTGTTTTAACAAATGGTGCTGGCAAAATTGAATATCCATCTGTAAAAAAAAAAAAAGAAACAGGACCCATACCTCACACCATACACAAAAAGCTACTCGAAATGGCTCAAAGACCTAAATATAAAACCTAAACCAACAAAGATCACAGAAGAAAAAGTAGGGGACAACACTAGGGACCCTAATATATGGCATAAATAATATACAAACCATAACTAACAATGCACAAACAGCAGAAGATAAACTAGATAACTGGGAATTCCTAGTAATTAAATGCTTATGTTCATCAAAAGGCTTCACCAAAACAGTAAAAAGAGAACCTACAGATTGGGAAAAAGTTTTTGGCTGGACATATTTGACAAGGATCTAATCTCTAAAACCTATAGACTACTTCAACACCTCAACAACAAAAAGACAAATAACCCAATTTAAAAATGGGCACATGGTATGAACAGACACTTCACCAAAGAAGACATTCAGTTGGGTAACAGACACATGAGGAAACGCTTGAGATCATTAGCCATTAGAGAAATGCAAATCAAAACTACAATGAGATAGCATCTCACCCTGACATTGCTGGCACGAATAAAAAGCAAACAAATTAAAAAACAAAAAACAGAAAATAACAAATGTTGAGGAGGTTGTGGGGAGATTGAAACTCTTATGCACTGCTGGTAGGAATGTAAAATGGTACAACCACTATGGAAAACAATATGGCACCTCCTTAAGTAGCTAAAAATAGAAATACCATATGATCCAGCAATCCCACTGTTAGGAATATATCCTAGAGAAATAATAGCCATCACAAGAATAGACATATGCACACCCATGTTCACTACAGCATTATTCACACTAGCAAAAAGATGGAAACAACCTAAGTGCCCTTCAACAGAAGAATAGAAACAAATTATGGTACTTACATACAATGGAATACTACACAATCATGAAGAACAATGATGAATCTGTGAAACATCTCACAACATGGATAAATCCGGAGGGCATTACGTTTAGTGAAATAAGTCAGTCACAAAAGGGCACATATTGTATGAGACCACTATTACGAAAAGTCAAGAAAAGGTTTACATGCACACACACACACAAACAATCTTTGATGGTTACCAGGGAGGGTAGCAGTGGGGAAGGGAAATCACTAACTAGATTAAAAAAAAAAAGACTCGCTGCCCAGTAAATTCTAACTCATAGCGACCCTATAGGACAGAGTAGAGCTGCCCCATAGGTTTCCAAGGAGCATCTGGTGGATTCGATCTGCTGGACTTTTGCTTAGCAGCTGAGTTCTTAACCACTGTGCCACCAGGGCTCCAACTTGATAATAGACAAGTGTTAACTTTGGTGAAAGGAAAGAAAGACAGCACACGATATAGGAGAGGTCAGCACAACCTGACTAAGGCAAAGTTGTAGAAGCTTTCTAGACACATACAAACCCCTTGAGGGTCCAAGTTAGTGGGGCTGAGGGCTGGGGACCATGGTCTTGGGGGACATCTAGGTCAACTGGCATGACATAGTTCATAAAACACTGTTCTGTATCTGGGGTTTTAAAAGCTTGCAAGTGACCATCTAAGATACATCTATTGGTCCTATCACGTTCAGAGCAAAGGAGAATGAAGAAAACCAAAGACACAAGGAAAATATTAGTTCAGAGGACTAATAGGCCACATGAAACCCATCCTCCAGCCTGAGCCCAGAAGAACTAGATGGTGCCCGGCTACCACTACTGACCACTCAGACAAGGATCACAGTAGAGGGTCCCAGATAGAGCAAGAGAAAAATGTAGAACAAAATTCAAATTCACAAAAAAAGATCAGACTTACTGGTCTGACAGAGACTGGAGGAACCACCAAGAATATGGCTCCCGGATACCCTGCTAACTCAGAACTGAAGCCTCTTCTGAAGTCCACCTTTCAACCGAAGATTAGACAGGCCTATAAAGGAAACAATAACACGCATGAGTTGTGTGCTTCTTAGTTTAATCAAGTATGGGAGACCAAATGGGCAACACCTGCCCAAAAGCAAAGAGGAGAAGGCAGGAAGGGACAGGAAAACCGGACAAATGGACACAGAGAACCCAGGGTGGAAAGGGAAATGGGGAGAGTCTCTCACTAAAGAAGAACTTATGAGCCCTTTCTTACTTTTCTTTTCAATTGGGAGGCAGGAGGTGGAGGCAGGTACTATTACTCCCAGAATGCCATCAGGTACAGCTATAGCTCCTCATCTCTCATCTCTGAAAGCAAGCTCTGAAACATAACCTTTCTCACAGAGAAATTGCGCCCTTCTCACCCTTCTAAGTGGGCTCTCTGCCCAGGCATTCTAACCTCTGGTGCCAGGAGGAAGGAGTCCCCAAGTTGTAGGGCTAACCCAGACTGATTACTCTCAGGTCAAAACAGAAAAAGCAACAGATTTAAGGTTTGCAAGTCCACAGAATCACTATACCAAAAAGAATTGGTCTATGTTCAACCATTTCAGGAGGTAGCATATGATCAGGAACCGATGGTACTGAAGGAAGAAGTCCAAGCTGCACTGAAGGCATTGGTGAAAAACAAGGCTCCAGGAATTGACGGAATACCAATTGAGATGTTTCAACAAATGGATGTAGCACTGGAAGTGCTCGTTTATCTATGCCAAGAAATTTGTAAGACAGCTACCTAGCCAACCAACTGGAAGAGATTCATGTTTATACCTATTCCCAAGAAAGTTGATCAAACCAAATGCAGAAATTATCAAACAATATAATTAATATCACACACAAGTACAATTTTTCTGAAGATCATTCAAAAGCGGTTGCAGCAGTATATTGACAGAGAACTGCCAGAAATTCAAGCCGGATTCAGAAGAGGACGTGGAACCAGAGATATCATTGCTGATGTCAGATGGACATTGGCTGAAAGCAGAGAATACCAGAAAGATGTTTACCTGTGTTTTATTGACTATGCAAAGACATTTGACTGTGTGGTCATAACAAATTATGGATAAGATTGCAAAGAATGAGAATTTCAGAACACTTAATTGTGCTCATGAGGAACCTGTACATAGATCAAGAGGCAGTCGTTTGAACAGAACGAGGGGGTACTGTATGGTTTAAAGTCAGGAAAGGTATGTGTCGGGGTTGTATCCTTTCACCATACTTATTCAGTCTGTATGCTGAGCAAATAATACGAGCAGCTGGACTGTATGAAGAAGAATGGGGCATCAGGATTGCAGGAAGACTCATTAACAACCTGCGATATGCAGATGACACAACCTGACTTGCTTAAAAGTGAAGAGGACTGGAAGCACTTACTCATGAATATCAAAGACTACAGCCTTCAGTATGGATTACACCGCAACATAAAGAAAACAAAACTCCTCACAACTGGACCAATAAGCGACATCATGATAAATGGAGAAAAGATTGAAGTTGTCAAGGATTTCATTTTACTTAGATCCACAATAAATGCCCATGGAAGCAGCAGTCAAGAAATCAAATGATGCATTGCATTGAGCAAATCTGCTACAAAAGACCTCTTTAAAGTGTTGAAAAGCAAAGATGTCACCTTGAAAACTAAGGTGCACCTGACCTAAGCCTTATATGCATGCAAAAGCTGGACGATGAAGAAGGAAGACTGAAGAATTGACACCTTTGAATTGTGGTGTTGGCGAAGAATATTGAATACACCATAGACTGCCAAAAGAATAAACAAATCTTTCTTCAAAGAAGTACAACCAGATGCTCCTTGGAATCAAGGATGGCCAGACTATGTCTCACATACTTTGGACATGTTATCAGGAGAGATCAGTCCCTGGAGAAGGACATCATGCTTGGTAAAGTAGAGGGTCAGCAAAAAAGAGGAAGACCCTCAACAAGATAGATTGACACAGTGGCTGCAACAATGGGCTTAAGCATAGCAATGATTGTTAGGGTGGCGCAGGACTGGGCAGTGTTTCGTTCTGTTGTACGTAGGGTAGTTATGAGTTATGAGTCGGAACTGATTCAATGGCACCTAACAACAACGACGTCAGGGCACCTGTGGTTTGATGGTGCCAATTTTTCTAAACTTTCCTCAATGGGCCTTTGACTTCATTTTGTACATCCAACAGCTTTTCCTTTCTGTTCTAGAAGCAGAAATTAAAGCCTGTGTTTGGGACAAGGCCCCTGAGCAGGGCTAGTGCCTGGGCCTGGGAATCATCGTGGCGTAATGAAGTCCTAGGCACACATTCATATGCATATGTGTGTGCGGGGGTGGGGTCCTGTTAAGACGCAGATCCAGATCAGTAGGTCTGGGGCGAGGCCTGAGAATCTGCATTTCTAACATGTTCCCAGGTGATGCTGATGCTGCTGGTGCTCAGACCACACTTTGCGTAGTGAGGGTACCTGTCATTATGAATATACGCTTTGGAATCACACTTGGGTTTAAGTCCTGGCTCCAGACTTACCTAGTTATGTCACTTTAGACTGGTTACATGACATTTTTAAGCCAGATGTTCCTTAGTGAGAATAATAATGATACTGAACTCTTCCGTTTGCTGTGAGATCAGCGCACATCACACAGATCCTCAGGACCTGCCAAGCTCTCGGGAGAGGAGATGGCTCTGGGATGCACTGGGCCCAGCTTTTGATCTCTAGGCTTCTTCCTGATTCCAAGACTATGCTCCTGAGACTTGGCCGAGCCACAGGAGGGCCCCTGTGCCTCACTTCTTTGTTAATAAAATAGGGGTAACAGGAGTGGTGCCTCCTTCTGGAGGTACTGCACAACAGAGCTGCTAGCTCAATTGACCTGACTCTTTCAGCCAGGTGTACTTATGATTGCAGTAATGAGTCCTTTCAGTCAAACTGGAAGTCCTATGGACACCTTATTAAAAGAAACAATTATAAATACTTTTAAAAAAGATATGTGCATTACTAATATATACATATGATAAACCAGTGCCCTCAAGTGGATCCTGACTCATAGCGACCCTACAGGACAGAGTAGAACTGTCCCATAGGGTATCCAAGGAGTGACTAGTGGGTTCAAACTGCTGACCTTTTGGTTAGCAGCTGAGCTCTTAACCATTGATAGTACTCATATAGTACACTTCGCGTCATCTTCAAAACTAAAAGAAATGTAAAGTGAGATTTTACAAAAAAAAGAAAGTACCTTCAAAATAAAAGCACTAAAAACGAACCAAAACTGTTGGCTAGCACTGAATGTCCTGATCCAAAGTAACCAAAGGTAACAATCAGCTACCCTAGTGTTTTCATTCAGCTGTCTTGACTTCTTCTGTGTGGAGATAACTCTCCATCCTAGACCTATGGCAAAATCTGGAATGTGCAGCAGGGATTGGGTAAACCAAGGACTGCAGTCAGCCCCGAGCTCTTCCTTCACATCACAGCGTCTGATAACACTAGTAACACTCAGAGAACAAACTATGGATTTGGAAAAAGGGGGAAAAAAAGTCTACTGAGTGACTTTAGAGGCCTCTTCCTCCATCTGGAGACCTGGTGGCACGGTGGTTAAAGCATTGGTCTGCTAACCAAAAGGTTGGTGGTTCAAACCACCAGCCACTCTGAGGGAGAAGGATGTGGCAGTCTGCTTCTGTAAAGATTTACAGCCTAGGAAACCATATGGGGCAGTTCTACTCTGTCCTACAGGGTCACTCTGAGAGGGAATCGACTTGATGGCAATGGGTTTGGTTTTGATTTTTGCTCCATTTATCAGAAATGTAATCAGCTTCTGAGCACTGAAGCTAACTCCCTCTTGCCCTGATGCTGTACATCACTATGGTCTCTATTTGACCTATCTTTGGAGGGCTGATTTACTCATTGATTTTCCCCTGACCCTCTGTTACTCCCAGAGGAACTCTTCTACTTGATGACTTCTTTTCTGTGAACTGAAAAGAGTTTTTGTCCAAGAGACCCAGGGTGGTTCACTCATTCAGAGAAAGCCTACATGTAGACAGTGCAATGTGTCAGCAAGGAAATTCAAGCACTCTGCCCTCAAATAACTCCGCACTCCACTAGCAGGCAGGGGAGTCTAAAGTTTAGGAGCTGAGAAGCCTTTTGATGATTATCAACTCCGGCCCCCTTCTCTTATGTTATAGTTATTACCAAAAACCGAATCTGTTGCCGTTGAGTCAATTCTGACTTATGGCAACCCTATAGGACAGGGTAGAACCGGCCCATGGGGTTCCCAACGCTGTAATCTTTGCAGAAGCAGACTGCCACATCTTTCTCCCATGGAGCGGCTGGTGGGTTCTAACCACTGACCATTTGGTTAGCAGATGAGTGCTTAACCATTGCACTACCAGGGCTCCTTGTTATAGTTGTTAGCTGTTGTTACATCAGCCTCTGACTCAAAGAGACATCATGCACAAAGGATGAAACACTTCACTTCTGTGGCATCCCTGTGATCCGTTGGGGATCGAACCATCGTGTGGGTTTTCATTGGCTGATTTTTCAAAAGTAGATTGCCTGGCCTTTCTTCTTAGACTCTGCTGAAACCTGTTCAGCAACATAGCAATGTGCAAGTCCCCACTGACAGACACGTGGTGGCTATGCACGAGGTACATTGGCTGAAAATTAAACCTAGGTCTTCCACATGGAAGGTGAGACTTCTACCACTGAACCACTCCTGCCCTCCCCTTCTCTCATAGATAAAGAAAATTAGATTCTCGAGGACAAGACTACTCAAGTGTGTATAATGCTTTAAATGAAGGTCCATTTCTTTGAATTTGGATAGCTTTCAATTCTCCTTAGGAAGACCCAGAACACCCTGGACAGAATCATACTTTATCAATGTTTCTCAACACGTATGTGTTCTAAAGGCCATCAAGAGCATCAGCATTATCTGTGGAGCTTTTTAAAACTGCAGACCCCTAGGGCCCGCTGCTGGCCCCCTAAATCAGAAACGCTGATGATAGGGCCTAGGAATCTGCATTTGGAAACCTCTCAACGATTCTGTGGCAAAGGACTTCTGAAGAGCCTTTTCTTAAACCTTTAACATGTTAACTGTCAGCTACAGCCACCAGAGGAATTAATTGCCTGACAGCCGCTAAAGCTGGGACCTGAACCTGCCGTTGAGCTGAGCTGGGCGGCGACAGGCAGGAGGGGTTGCCCCGCCCTCCTTTCATTTCCTTAGCAGGTTGCCCTTGTCCCAGATTCTCCCAGGTTGGTTAAGACTGAAATGCCCTGTGCGGGGCATTCTGCTGCGGCATGCCAAGCTACCAGCCACTTTGCCTCCTGTGCAGAGCCCTAGGAATTGAGGATCAAGCTTTCTTTCATCACACATGGGCCTACTGGACTTTAGCAACAACCCCAGGACATTTTTCTCGGGAAATTAAGAAGAAATCTGCCCTGCTACAATGCATGAATTATCCCTCTTTAGAGAAATCTCCCGAAAGGTTTGTTACTGACTGAATTTTTGGCAAACGAAATCATGATTCCGGAAATTATTTGTAATACTTTACTTTTAAGTTTTCTCCCATTTTCTTACTGGAAACATGTGATATGCAAACAAATACTAAATATTACTGAAATCCCATTCGTTAGTCATTTTGAAATGAACAATCATATTCCAATGTATTATTCTTTTTTGTATTTTGTATTTGCTGAAAGTGTTTCAGCAAATGCTTTTCTTTTCAGAGGAAAGGTTCTCATGTAGGGAAACAGAGGCATGATGAACAGATTGATTTCTCCTGGGGTCACCTGGAAAAAAGAGCTATGGTGGGAGCCGGCATTCCGAGTACCCTGCATCAACTTCCAGCTTAGACCATGGACAAAGGGTGGCCGTCCCTTGTGGTTGGCTAAACTAAGGGTCTGTGGTTTCCTGTTCTGTGCTACTTTGTGCTACTATATTGTGACTCAGATCCACAAATACCACTGCTGCTTCTTCTGAGTATTAGTTCCTAGAATTAAGAAGAAAAAAAAGAATTCTAGCAGAAGGGATGTCCCTCTCCCAGCTTGCTGCTCATTCTGGATTTGCTTTCTTTATTGGAATAGTCTCAGTTTCAGTTCCTCATCGCATCCTCCCTCACACACACACACACACACACACACACACACTCACACCCCTCCTCAAAGCCAGTGCCTTAGTTTTAGTCCGTGACACCTGGTAGAGGAACACCCCATATTAGATATGCATCAGGATCTTCTCCAAGTTCCCAAGGGCAACAGCTTCTCTCCTAGTTGGGCCACCACTTTGAGGACCCAGCACCACTTCAGTGTGACAGTTTGAAATCAGGAGTCCTCCTACCATAAACACTGAAGAGGCAGGAGCACCTGGTCTCCTTCCATTGAGTTAGTAACGTTATTTGTGCATCTACGTGAGGCACCAAGTGGCTTAACACAATTTAGGGAGGGATGGTGGCCTTAGTAGTTCCTTGGAATGTCTAAGTCAGATCTTTTCCCTTCCCACCTCTCCTTGCAAGCTCTGGATGAGCAACTGGGAGACCCTATCTCTTACTGGAACAGAGGGAGTGATGGGTGGCAGGAGAGCTCAGTCTTCCACTAACAGCCTGGAGCAGGGACAAAGACTATGTCTTTTCCTTGGTCTCTAGCTTGTTTTCTCTGCATATGTTCTCATGTCTTTGCTCCAAGCAGTGGTGTAAGAGCTAACAATCTGTCTTGGAGAGCCTCAGGATGACAAACGACACTTCACCAAGAACTTGGTCTATGCAATGTGAGTTGTGTGCATTTTCAGCTCTTAACTCCTAGGGTGTGCCTGGACGAGTGTTATAAGGAAGGTGGGTAGAAACATGGGACAGCAGCACAACCAAGGCTACTGAGTATCTCTGACACCCTATTTTGTTTCTGCAGGCAGAGGACAGGCCAAAGAGTATGCCATTGGGTATTTGTAGGACCTCTCTCTTCCAACTCCTTATCAGGAGGCCGGAGGAACTGCAGCTTTTACAACAATGAAGAGAGAGGGTTAAGATAGTCCCTGTGGAAACAAGGAAAGGGAGCTGCAAAGCACCTGGAATCTAATGGCCTGGGAGGAAGGAGGAGGCTAGAATCATCACGAGAATCAGGGAAACTGATTCACAGGAGTAGACTCCCACTCTCCATTCCTATTAGATCTGGAAAGTCAACAGCCTGAATCCTCAGTGGGGTGCCTACCCGACCTGTGAGAGAGCTGGGGATGTAGGGAATCCACTGAAGAGCAGGTCCCTTCAGTCGGTCCCTTCTCATCTCCCTGGCTCCTTGGGAGTGAGGTATACTCTCACGGCATTAAACGTAACCCAGCTCACAAAATGTAGAAAAGTTTCACAGTAGATCTTTGTTCATTTTTCCCAGGGCCTGAAACTATTGGCGGTAGATAGTTGCCAAGGGTTTTGGATTATTTGGGAAAAAAATTTTTTTTTGCAAATCTGAGAGCAACATTGTCTGGTTTGGAACAGGGAAACGGCAGCTCTGTGCTGAGAAGGAATTCTCTTTGCTCTTTGGAAGAGAAAGAGTATGCCTGGTTTTGAACGAGTAAAGACTAATTTTGTAATTGAGAAAAGAAAACGGGAGTGGGGCACTCAGGTAAGACTAAATAAATAGGAATAAGTGGATTTCAGACTTTTTGAGGAAGTGGCACCAGGAGATGTCACTTGCTCACCAGCAGGTGGCGCGTTTTCTTTAGGATTGCATCCCTGAATCTCAGATTAAAACCTCGCAGCAATACTAGCGAGTCCCCTCTCCGGAAATCGCTCTGCAGATAATAACCCTCCAGTGTCTGGAAATGTTTAATTACCGCCAACGCTCATTTCTCCAGCGCCGACCGCCGCCGTTGCAGCCCGTCAGGACGTAGCGCCGCGGGTGTGGTAAAGTGATTTTATCCGCAGGGTTTCACCCTAACCACAATTCAGTGAAAATAACTTTTCTTCAGCATCCGCAGTTTGAGTAAACGCTGCGTCGTTTTTAATACACTTATATTTACCTTGATAAAATAAAAATTTAGTAACTGTAGAATATACATCTGCTGTGTCGACAATAATTCTAACTCACATTTTTTTTTAAAAAAAAAGTAAAACCCACCACGCTTTTTACACAAGTTTTACATTTGATCCTCACTACACAAGGCATTATCTTCGTTCCACTTTACTAAGGACAGTATGCTCAGAGT
The DNA here is from genome assembly GCF_000243295.1 of Trichechus manatus latirostris. Taxonomy (NCBI): domain Eukaryota; kingdom Metazoa; phylum Chordata; class Mammalia; order Sirenia; family Trichechidae; genus Trichechus; species Trichechus manatus. Next base: position 2,325,655 of record NW_004444125.1, on the reverse strand, counting down.
CGATGCAGTTCCATGGGCATATTCGTGCTGCATAAATATTCTTCTTATCAACCAAGGGTAGATCTATACATATGTTTATTGTTATATTTATTAAGGTTACAAAGAGTTACAAGATAGTTACCTGCTCATAAAGAGCTTAGGAAACGGGAACCGCCTGGAAAAACAGTTTACTTTCCCTTTCAGTTTTGATATGGTAAGTTGTCTCTGTCACAAAACAAAACAACCGCTCTTACCGATCACCAGGAGTCCTGGTGGCGCAGTGGTTAAAGCGCTCGGCGGCGGGCGTTGGAACCCACTGGCCATTCCGCGGGAGAAAGAGATGGCAGTCTGCTTCCGTAAAGATTTACAGCTTTGGAAACGTATGGGGGCAGTTCTGGTCTGTCCTATAGGGTCGCTATGAGTCGGAATGGACTGGCCGGCAATGAGTTTGGTTTGGTGTGGGGTTCTTGCGTTCACCTGGCATCTGTTCTCCGAAGGATCCTGGGATTGCTTTCACGTTATCAGAGTGTGTTATCTGCAAAAGTGTGTGCGGAAATCGTGTTACCTACCTCTCGAGCTTGAAAACTTTCCCCCAAAGCTGGTTTTTGACCTGATTGACCGTAATGGTTCCAGAGGAACTATTGAGCCATTACAACCCATCATCTAAATGAACACAGAGGGACACCTAAATCTCCTGCTTATTTGCAAGCTCTGTACACGCGTAAGGGGAGTCTGGTGAGCAGACCCCCAGTTGTCCACAAGACTTGCATTGGAAGTAAAAACTCGCATATGCTAAGTAAATTCCATTTGTAAGCAAAAGAATGAAGTCATTTTCGTTTGGTTGGGGAATGGGCGGCGGAGGGGGGGCGTCTTTTTTTTTTTTTTTTTTTAATCCCAAATACCCCAAAGCAATCGGCCATGTTCTGGTTAATTTTCTGGAAGCTGCTCAATTTTCACTCCGAAGACAGGCTGGGGCACTTTTTTCCCAGAGAGCAGGGGTCGGGAGGGACTGGGGCTGGGGCGGGGAGGCTCGCAGAGGCGGTCACCACCCTAAGTATGCCCAGGAAAAGGCGGTGGTTAGGCTTGCTTCGGACTGTGCGCCTTGCGGTCAATGGCCAGGACAGTTGGCCGGCCCGGGATCGCTTCCTGCCGGACAAAACCCGGACTGGCGGGGCGTGGGGCAGAGCGCGGGACCCGGACCTAGACGCCTGGTCTTACTGTGGCGGACCCTTCCCCAAGGCTGCTTGGTCTCCAGCAGAGTTTGGGACCCCTTCTGCGCCTGCGGGTCGGGAGAGCCAGAAGGAGAAGCCGCGGATCTCCCGTCTGGCTTTCTGGTATTGGGCTGGAGCCCTCAGGCTCAAGGAAGCAGAGGCTGCAGCTGCGGGGCGCAGAATGCGCTGCGCTCCCAGGAATGGTCTGAGGATCCAGATAGAGGAATTTTGCCACCTTCACTAGGTAAAGAAGGACGCTTGGGTTTGGGCGACCAGGGCGTTTACAAAACTCGAAACGCGACGTTCTTGCGATTCCTAAACGAATCTGACTTTGGTAAGTGTGTCCCACCAGCCCTTAAGGGTCCTGAGTCCTGTCCTCCTCAAGCCATCTAAGACCCAAGTCCAGCCGCTGCCCTGCGACCGAGGCCCTGCTTAGGCAGACCAAATTCTCCTAAATTGACGCGGGAGGAGATCCCACCAGTTGCCCCCCACCCCACGCACAGAGCCGCGGGGGAGGGAGAGTTAGCATTCTGGGCTCCCTCCTGCCCGCCATGCCCAGGAACTCAAGCCTCTGCCCTCCCGTGGGTTTGGGGGTCGATCTCTTAGCAACGCGCAGCCGGGTGGATGGTTCTCCAGCTCCTAGTCAATCTCAAATTTCGTTATCGCGTCTTTCTGGGGTTGTGCACGGTGGAGACATAGGAGTAGCATCCTGGAAGCCAGTTGTCTGAAATGGGCGAGCGCTTGCTAAGGTTGAGAGATGCGCTCTGTCCCGCACCCGGTACTGCTCTCTGGCCCTGCTCTGTCCTGCCTGGAGGACCAGGTCCAGGCTGAGCGACCATTCCTCTGGGAAGCAAAGCCTGGGGCCCTGCGCCATAAGGGGCCAGTGCTAACCTTGCCTCCCCCTCTGCCCCCCACCCTAAATGCCAGGATTTGGCCTCAGTCAGGATCAATTTTAGAAATAAGGTGACAAAAGTGGGCATTAAACAACCCAGTTGCATATTCCTTTCTTTAGAATCCTGAATGCTCTTGCCAAGAGCTCTTTAGGGATCCTACTACTTGGAGCTTTTTGGAAGTGCCAAGGCACGTTGGCCAAGGGTCCTGTTTCAGAAGAGAAGGGCAAGTAGAGAGAAGGAGGAAGACCAGTTGAGCTGTGAGGCGTTCAGAGCGAAAGTCAGGGTGTGCTGCTCAGGATGCTCCAGCCCCCCCTAAGCATCCAGCCACTCTTCCTCTGGGACATTTTCCAAGTGGTTGGGACAGCCAGAGGCACTATGGAGGAGACCATTTTTTTGGAATCTTTCACTGCTGATTAAAATAGAGTGCTCCCCAAGCATTGCCTACTAGGAGAGCTGGAGACAGGTACACAGAAACCCCCTGGACCCCAGATGGAAGCAAGTACAACTGAGGAATGCCCTGCATGGAATTATCCAGAGAGGCCCTCCCCTGCTCTTTAAACTTGCTGTCGTGGAACTGGAGGGAGGGGGGTGATTTCCACGCCCTTCTGCTCCCAGGAGGCCTTGCCTGGGGCAGGGATGTAGCCCCATGACAGCAGCTGCTAGCATCCAGCTGCACAGGCAAACAATCCAGTATAGTCTCTTAATCCAGCACTAGGCTTTGGCATGGGGTGAGTGCAGTCCCCTGGGGCAAAGGCTGTGCCCTTTTTTCCTTGTTCCACCCAAGCCAAAAAGATACCCAGGTGCTGGAGACCAGGTTACACCCAAAAGACTTGGGGAAGATATAAGTATCTCCACTGACTAAGCCTTTGGGGGGCATCTCCACAACCCCATCACCCTAAATCAGGGATTACTGCCCCCCCAAAAAATCAGTTCCAGTTTGTGGACTAAAATCGGAGGTAACAGAAACTGCACCCCCGAGATGTAGTATCAATAAGTTAGAGCCCCACAGGGAAGGCCAAGTGCCAGCCCCAAGGACTCGGAGGGGTCACTCAGGAACAACTCTGGGGCAAAGCCTAGGAGTGAACCTGGACCCATCCAAGCCCCAGGAAACGAGTGCCTTTGCGGTCCTGAACCAAGAGACTTGTGTGGGAGACGTGGGCCAGAGAGGGAGTCAGAGCTGGGGTCAGCTGGAGGTCACCCCCTTGGGATGAGTAGTTGAGAGAGGGCTGGTACCCTCTTGGGTAAGGCGTGGACAGCAGAGGCAGATTTTTTGGCGGCTAGAATCTTCACCCCTCTTAGATCCGAAACGCCACCTGGACCAGCTCCTTGGACTCAGGGGTCCTAAAGCTGAGGAGCTTTGCGGACTGCCTGCGGTGCCTTTGCCTCTCTCCCTACCTATCATCCCCAAACAAATGAACACGTGAATAGAGATACCACTTGCGTTGGGGTGGAAGTCCAGAGCACTGAGTTCCAGGAAAATAAAGTTCCTCACCACCTCCGTTCATTCCCTCACCCTGCCTTTGAACTTTCTGCTGATCTTCATAACCCAGCGTTTGGGGACAGCCAGAGACACTGGGGCGTAAAGGTTCGTGTGAGTCGGTAACCCTGGTCCCCGCTCCAGTCCCAGGAGCTAGCTAGCCCTACCTGGGTTACCGCCCTGGCCCTGAGCACGCTTGGCTGTCCAGGAGCTGCTCCATTCCATGGGACCCTCCGCCTGTGCGAAAAGATTCCGGGAGGGGAGGTGACTCTGCCAGGGACCTAAGTGCGCTGGAGCCCAAGCTGTGGGGCGAGGATTCCGGGGCACAGAGCTTCCCTCCTTGCCTAGGCTGTGTTATAGGCGGGAAGGAATAGGACCTCGAAGCGCTACGCTCCCATCCCGCTCTGAACTGCTAGAGATTGCTTCCCCTAGCGCGCCAGCCGTGCCCTCATGGGCTTTAGTAACGCAGAAGGGGTCTCACCGGCCTGACGAAGAGGGGACGGAGGTCCGCTGAGGCCGGGACCAAATGAGCTAAGCTGCCAAAGTCGGCTGCCAGGGTCAGCAAAACTTTGTCTCTCAGTGCGCATGCGCAGGGGAGGATTGGGGGGCAGGGGAGGGAGGGGAGGAATCCTGAAGCAAGAGGCGGGCGGGAGCTGGGGAGGGGGGGAAGGAGGGTGGTGGATTAAAATAAGTAGGCGGCTCGGTGCTAAAGTATGAGTGAGTTGGAGTTCGGCCTCTCCCCAGCTTGTTCTCAGCTGCTCCCGGTTCAGACCCAGCGAGGGAGCCGCGAGCGAGGCTCACCATCCCCTGGCGGGCAGGACTCCCGGGCCGCTGAGCTGCCGTCCTTCGGAGCGCTCCCGCGCGTCGGGCGCTCAGAGTCCCCGCGGCCGGAGAGGGGCCAGGAGTCTAGAACTCCCGGGGCGCCTCTGGGCTCCAGAGCCTCTGGTTTCCCGGGTCCCCCTCAGTCGGAGCCCCAGAGGCGCACTCAGCCCTGGGACCGCCGCGGAACAAGGTAACTGCAGCCCTGGACGCCTGGGCTCAGCAGGGGGAGCGCGGGCAGGACTCCTGGGTCGCCGAGCGGCGGGTGCCTCCTCTCTCTCAATGTCCCAGAAGGAAGCTCCTCTTGCCAAACGAAGGCTGCAGGACCGTTGGGAAAGTGAGAGCAGCTGCAGCTCAGGGTGGCTGATAGTGCTGATTCAGGAACTTCCCGCACGGGTCCTCGGCCTCTGATCTCGGGGGAATGCGGGCACCGGCCTCAGCTACTGCCCGAAGCCAGGCTGGGCTCCGCGGAGTCCGGGGCGAGGTACCCGTGGACTTTGGAAGTCAGCCTGCGAGCCCGCTTTAAAAAAAACGGATCAGCTTCAGCCAGCACAAACTTTCCTGAGAGGCAGGCTTAGTTCAGGCTGACTTGCCTTAGCTGAGGAAGAAGGGAGAGTGGATGGCCGTGGCCGCAGCCAACCGCGCCAGGGACAGGTGCATGCCCTAGCCGCTTTGCGCTTTCCTGCGAATTTGTCTCTTGCCGACTTATGCTCAGGTACGAGGCCGGCTAGACCCGGGAGGGCAGGGCCGCGTGCCTGGTGCCTGCCTTACATTCGCGCGCTGACTTTGGGATGTTCTCTGTAGGACAATTGGTCTGTGTCCTCAAGGCCTGGAGCACAACCCGCGAGTGTCCAGGTAAGGGGAGGCACGCAGGGGCGAGAGTATTGCTTCCCAATTCGAGACCCGCATGCTACAGTAGTGGAAACGCTCTGGAGCCGCGGGTATCTCTCCAGGCTGAGTCTTGGAATGAAAGGATTCCTTTGCCCCCCCTAACCTGGCCTTCAGAAAAGAAGGCGGGAGCCGGAGGAAAGAAGGGAAGAGGTGAGCGGTTGGCTGCGGAACTAATTTCCCCCGGCATGTCTCTAATGAAAATTAAAATCCGTATCTAGCCCTTTCTCAGCAGCTCAAGCAGAAGCGAGGTGCGCCCTCCGAGTATAAAGTACGTGCGAGGATTTCTTTGTTGCCATAATTTGGTGAATTTCACCTGGGTTTAAAGCTGCGCGTTGGCTCTTGGGAACCGAAACCACGTGCAAGGATAGTCTCCCAGTTCACAGCCTCCTAGGGAAGAGAAGGGCTGGCGGGGGCTGGGGATAAGCGGTGGGGAAATGCTCTATCCGAGACTCCTTAAAGTAATTGCGGTTTCATTAAAATAGTGTGTGCGTGTGGCGGGGGGGCAGATCGCTGAGAACGCAGCGGGCGTTTAAGTGTAAGGTGATGGCCGCCTCGCCGGTGGGTTCCTTCGGTTCCTTTCGTTAGGAGAATGCAACAAAAGTATCAGATGCTGGTCAGTCCTCCCGCTGGGAGTCTGGACAGCTGTCACCACTCATGTTGGGGATTCGAAGTGAAGGACGATTTTCTTGGGCTGCTGCTGAGTTTCTCCAGGGTAAACTCTTGGAGCTGGCACTGTCCTCATTAATGCAGTTAACTCGCTCATGCTCAATTAGCCCCGAATAAACCACTTTAATAGACTCTGCACACTTCATTAATGCCCGGCATAGGGCTGGCGGCAGAGCCGGGATTGGCGCTCCAACGCACGAGGGAAGCCAGTGTCCGCGCCGCCCAAGGACCAGAAGATCGAAGCGCGAAGTGTGTTTGCTGCTTTATCCTCACGTCCCAACTCTCGAAGCCCAGGCTCCTTTAGGGGTGGATGCTTGGCCTGCGGAGAGGTGTTCACACCGAGTGTTTAAAGATCGAAAGCGTTCGCACTGGGGTTCCAGGGTCAGGGCAGCGGAGCCGGCTGGGCTTGGGCGTCCGCCCATCTTCTCCTGCTGGACAGGCGAGTGTGAGGTTGTGTTTTTCTCTTAGCTGATCTCCTGAAATCGGATCGTGGATTCGGCCCATTTGGGGTACTAGCGTAAAGGGGCCACGTTTCAAACGAATTTCGTCCCCGAGAAGCCTGGGGAGATCTCGTCTCGGAATGCGGCAGAAAATAAGAAGCTGGCTGGGCCGCTGAGGAAACTAAATTGAGAGTTGGGGGAAACAAGACCCGGCAGATAGCCCGGACGGGTTGGCTCCCGGGAGCCAAGATCGCAGCAAGCCTCTCTGGTCTTCTTCTCTCTTGGGGATAGGGGAGGGAAGTCCACGTTAGTACACGAGGTTGGCGAGTTCTCCGTCCCGGGCACCGAGCGGGCTCCGGCGCCGTTGTGTAGCCCAGAGTTCCGCAGCCACTGCCGCTCGCTTGGCCTTGGATAGCCGAGTACCGAGAAACCAAGCGGAGGCCTCGGTGGCGCCGGGTGACTCCGGGGAGTCGGAGATAAGGATCTGATTTCCAGCATCTAGAGGAGGAGAGGTGACAGCAAATCAAAGAGCAATCACCCGCCTAAGTCCCGGACCACCTTTGAAGTTGAGGAGCCTCCTTTTCTCTCCACCCTCACCCAAGCTAGTCCTTAGCTTTCTTTTTGGCCCAATTCGTTATTTTGCTTCGCCGTGTCTCAGAGCTCGAGGTTTGTCCCCGGGGAGACCCGTGATGGGAAGAGTAGCGAAGGCTGGGGGTCCCCGCCTGGCCAGCGCTCCTGCTTGAGAGGCATGATCACCGCAAATTTGTGCCTCTCCTAGCCCCGAGGCTGAGTTAATTGCAGCGGTCAGACTTGGTTTTCATCCGATTGATAAATTAAACTGGGCAGGCAAATCTCTGAAGGCTTGTGGTGTTTTATACCTTTTACCCACAGCAGAGCATCTGTCCTTAGGGCCCACCGCTCACTGAGTGGCCCAGGCAGACCTGCTTCCTGTCAGCTTCCAGAGTCAAGATTGTCCTCACTCCGGGGAACTGGAGCTGCGCCTCCCTGGATAGGGCCGTCTTTTTAGAGTCTCGCTGCAGCGAAAGGCAGCAGAGTCTGGGCCTGCATTTTGCCGACTTTGGCTGAGGGTCAGCTAGGCTGGGGAAGCGGCTTGGGGAGGTGTGAGTGTGCGGCTATGAACTGGGGGGCAAAGAAATGGTTTGGGCATCCCAGAGAAAGGAAATGACTCCCGGTTAGAGGGGAGGCCAGAGGAAGAGAAGGGGAGCAAAGAGAGGGAGAGAAAAAAGTCTGGAGCAGAGGACAGACGGTGCAGAGGAGGTGGGAGTCCCAAGAACCCTGCTCTGGCAATGACTTCTTGAGTAGCCTTAGGCTCTGAGCTGGGAGTTCAGCTCTGGAGCCTCCCAAGGCTCCCTGCCTACTTCTGTTTTCCCTTCTCCCTATTTTTCAGGACTTTGAACCCCTTCGTTCTGATTTGAACCCCCGCTGCGAATTTGCATTTCCACCCCCCCAGTTATACGGAATCAGAATCTACAGTTTAACAAGATCCCCAGGTGATTCTTATGTATAATAAATTTTGAGAACCACTGCTCTACTAGTGGTTCTCAGAATTGGCCCCTAACCAGCAGCATTAGCATCTTCTGGGAAATTGTTACAAATGTGAATTCTTAGCAGGGCTTCAAACCAGAACAAACTGACCAAAGCCCTGCTATTTTTTCATCCACTGGACAGACAAGAGCTATGGAGTGTCTGGGAGAGGTAGGATGAAAGGTCTCTCTGTAGAGCAGGTCCACAGAGGCTGGAGACCCTGACCCAGGAGGCCAGAAGATGCCAGACTCCCGGTCACTTTAGCGTGGCTTCTCTCTGGCCTTGTTCAAGCTCCCTGACTTTGTAGTTGGAAGTGCACAGACCACAGCTGCTGAGGCCTGGCCTCAGTCCTCTTGCCCATAGGCATACCCACCTGCTGAGGGCTCACCATTTAGACCCAGAAGCCTCCCTCCCAAGAGCCCAGAGACCCTGCTCCCCTTTCTCATGGGGTAGGGAGGGCACTGCAGCCCCCTTGTATGTGGCAGATGTGTGACTGAGTAAATGGATGTGGGTGTCAGTGCCCTGGATAAAAGGAAAGTGATCCCCTAGGCCTATGGTTGGGGGTCAGTCTGCAAGCCACTGCAGAGACGGTGGTGTCAGTGTAGGTCATTAATGGGTAGAAAAGCAAATTTGAGGTCAAAGTTGAGAGTTTTGTGGAGAAAGATGACATGGCTTCTGGAAGTCAAATTGAAGGTCAGCCAGGAAGACTTCATGCATGTGAGCCAGGAGGTGTGCGTACTTGTGTGCATTTATATGTGTGCTGTGTGTTCCTGAGTTTCTTCATGGGTGTGATGTGATCCCCTGTGTGCATGCTGGGGCCTGCATTTTGTGGCCAGTGTTGTGCTACCAAACATGGGTTGTCCCAGTTTATCTTTGCATCTTGTTCTCAACTCTGCTGCAGAATGTGTGAATCTGTGTTTACCTGTCAGTATGTAGGCATTTGTTGATCTGCCCATGAATGTGTACGTGTGCTTCCAAGTTTCTGTTTATCTTTGTAGAAGAGCATATTTCGGTATTGACCCAGTGTGTGTGAATGTAAGTTTTTACACACCAGTTTTCCCTGCTCGTGCCTTTCACTGTGTTCTGCACAGTATAGCAGGCCTTCATTTCGAGTTGGTTACCCTGCATGGGATTGAGTTTTCTCCTGATTTCTGTATGTAGTAGTTTGTCTCTGCCAGACACCATTTGGAGGGAGTCTTCAAACCAGGGAGGCAGAAGGAGAATTCTGAAAACAGGGCTTCCCTGCATCTTATGTCCCCACGTTCTCTGAGGACAGGTGTGTTCCTTGGGTGGGATCTTAGACTCGTAGCTCTGGCCCTGGGGGAAGGAGAGGGTGTGGCTGGGCTGGGGGAAGGCGACCTACCCTGAACTTCTCTTTTCCTTTCCTGCCGCCCTTCTTCGTTTTTTTTTTTTTTTTCTTTTTTTTGCAGATCAAGATTGTGAGAACCCACTACAACCTCCGCAATGGGCAGCAAAACCTTGCCAGCGCCAGTGCCCATCCACCCGTCCCTGCAGCTCACCAACTATTCCTTCCTGCAGGCAGTGAATGGCCTGCCTACGGTGCCCTCGGACCACCTGCCTAACCTGTATGGTTTCAGTGCGCTGCACGCTGTGCACCTGCACCAGTGGACACTGGGCTACCCAGCCATGCACTTGCCGCGCTCCTCTTTCTCCAAAGTGCCAAGCGGTGTATCTAGCTTGGTGGACGCACGCTTCCAGCTGCCTGCCTTTCCCTGGTTCCCTCATGTCATCCAGCCCAAGCCAGAGATCACCGCTGGAGGCAGCGGCCCCGCAGCGCTTAAGACCAAGCCTCGCTTTGATTTTGCCAACCTGGCCTTGGCCGCCACGCAAGAAGACCCGTCCAAGCTTGGTAGGGGGGAGGGCCCCGGCTCCCCCGCGGGTGGGCTGGGCACCCTCCTGGACGTGACCAAGCTGTCCCCAGAAAAGAAACCCACGAGAGGACGCCTGCCTTCCAAGACAAAGAAGGAGTTCGTCTGCAAGTTCTGTGGCCGCCACTTCACCAAGTCCTACAACCTACTCATTCATGAGCGGACGCACACCGATGAGCGACCCTACACCTGTGACATCTGCCACAAAGCCTTCCGGAGGCAAGACCACCTACGGGACCACAGGTGCGGTACTGTGGGTGGCCCAAGAGAGAGCCGGGTCTGTTTGTCTCTGGCCTCACCGTCCTCCTCTGTAATGAGGCTCATGAGATCCCTCCCGGCTCCAGGCCTCCTGAGTTTTGGGGAATTCTCTAAAATCACGATGGAAAACATACACAGCTCTGGGATAGGTTCTTGGAGCACGAGTGTAGGAAATCTGGTGATGAATGGGACTGAAGACTAAGTCAGGGCTCCATGGGTTCCATTAGCGCGCAGTTTCCTCAGCCCTTCCTCCATCGTAAGCACCGTCTAACAGAAGTTTCTGCGGTGATAGTGTGACATGTGAACACTTGAAATGTGGCTAGTGCGACTAAGAAACAATTTTAAATTTTATTTAATTTTACTTAATTTTATCACATGGCTAGTGGCTACTGTCCTGGACAGGGCAGCTGTAGCAAATTGGCCGATCCCAGCCCCCCTACTCACTTTTGGTGACCCAGGCTTTAGATGAGGCCACGCCGCAGCTCCTCAGGAAGGCAGGTGGTCTCCTTGGCTGTACGTGTTCACTGATCAGATGTTGCCCAAGCGGTCCTTTACCTCCCCACTCCATCTACAAACAGCATTTCGCCCTCCTACACGTTCAGTACCTCACAATCTCCCACCTTTGAAGGCAAGCGCCTCATAGCAGTGGGAGGGGATCTTGGGCAACTGTTTATAACGTTGCATCATTTTGCAAGGATTAACATTCTGTTTCTGCCTTCAGATATATTCACTCCAAAGAGAAGCCCTTCAAGTGTCAAGAGTGCGGGAAAGGATTTTGCCAGTCCAGGACTCTCGCTGTCCACAAGACGCTACACTCACAGGTGAAGGAGCTTAAAACTTCCAAGATCAAATGCTAAATAAAGCCTCCGGGTGCGCAGGACCCTGGCTCACGCCGCCCCCTCCAGAGGGACTGGAAGCCGAAGGCGACTCTGGCGGGCAGTGGGAGGGGCTCCCGGGACGTTCCCCCACCCAAAACAATGTCCCTTGGGTCCCAGGCGCACGCAGTACTCCAGAGCCTTGCCGGGAGCCGTGACCCCGGCCGCCCGGGCGGCTCCCCCAGGACGTGGCTAAACTCTTGGCCAAAAGGCGGTACTCACGTGGCGGAAGGGAAACTGCATTTTTAAAAAAAGAACGAAAGCTCCGCGGAGCCGCAGCGGCGCCTCTCCCAGAAGTATTACTTTTTCTATTGTTATTTTATACGTTTTCTTTTTTTTTTTTTTCTTTGACCATATAAGCTTGTAACTCTGACTTCGGAGAGGGGGGAGGGAGGAAAAGAAGTTCTGCGCGATCGCAGCTTCCAGTCCCCTCCTCCCGTCTCCACCCCCACCCTGGGAGCCTGCAAAAGTGTAATCCGTGTATCTGCTTCAGCCACCCCGCCCCAGGGAGCACACGGGCCAGGAGCGCCCCCTCCCAGCCCCGGCCGAGCAGCCGGCCTCGGGCTCCAGGACTCGGACGGCTGGGCGGGGGCCTCGGCCCTGGGGCTGGAGGGGCCCGGCCTCCAGCTCCCCTGCCCCGCAGCCGTGTCACCGCCAGCGAGTAGCCGGCCAGGAGCGGGGTGTTGTATTGCGATTGGCACTTTATGCTGACCATCGGTAACGGACATTATCACTGGAGTTTTTAAAATATTAAATAAACGGTTATTTTACAGGCATTGCAGGATGGGTAATTTCCCTCCAAAACGCAGGAGACTGGGCGGCTCCTTTCTCTCAGAGCAGGAGGCCTCTGACCGACTCCAACCTGTCCGATTTCCCTACCCCCGCCCTATTTGAGTGATATTGCCGGGTGGGTGGAGAAACCCTCTTTTTTCCGTAGTTTGCTTGCCTCTGACCCCAGTCCAGATTTGTTTTCTTGCCTTTCTTCCCCGCTTTGGTCTTAGGGTCTCAGTGTCCCCCACTTTTCTCGTCCAAAGGGCTGTGAGTTTACAAAGAAGCCGAGCCTGAAGCCAGAACACCGGCCAAGAGAAATCCCAACCTCTCCGGGTGCTGGGGGACATTTAGAGTCCACAAAAGAACACAAGATCACCCCACCCTCCTACCCAAAGCCTCCGCACCGCCTCTTGATTCTGCTTTGGGATGGGTGGCACCCGTCGTTCACAGTCTCAGACCAGCACTGTCCCCTGTACCCTGGGCCCCAACACTCGGTAGCAAATACACAATCACCACTGCCATCCCAGAGCCGCAAACCTACATCCCTTCCTCCCTCGGGATATCCCAGACACACTTCTCTGGTTGGGACTTGTCGCCTGTCCGGATTATGGCTCCACGCCCGCGAAGATTCCCTACAGTTTGAAAGCTTTGTCAGGAATGATGGGGGCAGGCGCCCTGGCAGTTGAGGGGAGCTTAGGAAGAGAAATCTGAGTCCACCCTCCACAAGTTGAACCTTCCTCGGGACGCCTAGTTTTCCCACAATCAGAGGCCAGGCCGCGAGGGGGGCTCTGCTACTTTGCTTGGGGCGGGGCTCCCACAGTTCCAGCACCCTGACCGCAGGGCCGCGGCAGGCGGTGGCGCCCGCGGCCTTTCCCAAGCCGAGTCGGCCGCCGGGGCTTCAGTGCCCGGTGCTCAGCGGCTGCGGAGACGGCCTGGCCCATCTTCCCTGCAGCGAGGACCCCAAATCCCAGCCTCAAGCAGAGCCCTGAGGACTGAGAAAGCTGCCCGGGACTGTAGGAGTTAAAGGCTCTAGGCTTTTACTACTTCATCCCCACCTCATCTGAGGACGTCTCCCTTTCGCAAGCGGGCTGGAACTGCACGACCCGGGAGCCTAATTTTGCCCAGTGGTGTGCGGCCCTCTGCGTTGGGAGCTGCGCTGCCCCCTGCTGGACAGGCCTGGAGGGGCGGCCCGGGATTCGGGTCACCTCTCTGTGTTCTGCCCCCAAGCCCGCGTAACTCTCCCACGCAGCCCCTGTCGGCCACTCATCTGTATGTCTGATCTCGCCCTCTAAATCCTTCTTGACTGGTCCCAGGGCCCACTGCGAATGAGAGGCAGGGTAGTGCCGGCCCGTGGGATCTCCACTGGTCGGGCAAGGTCCCAATCCCTCTTCCACCTGGGTCCACAAGGATGGGGGCCGGGAAAGAATGGGGCTCCGCTTTCCGAAATTTGGGACCTCTGGGTGCAGGAGCATGGGGGTTTAGTCAGTGGAGTTGTGGGCTTCGACGGCTTGGATCCAACCAGCGCAGGCCGTGGTATGGTCGGAGCTTGGCCCTGGGTTGTGTTAGGTCCCACAGCAGGGGCAGCATCTGTTCCTTTACCCGGCCGGGTGAGGTTGGGGACTGTGGTTGTTTCAAGACGACGACAGTGCGTGGATATACACACATGAAATACAGCCGTCACGGAGGGCTTTGGGCACCCCTGGGGACCCGAGAGAGAGCCACATCGAGTTCCTTAGCTTTTTCTGGGATTCCGTATTTCCCAGGGGATTGACTCCTGCTGCCAGCCCCTCGTCTCCCACATCCCTCTACTCATGCCACCCCCAGGACACACAGTTACTGAGCCTGAGCAGTTAGCTGGGCCTCCGGGACGTTGTAAAGTCTGCGAAAGGTGGAGGTTTGCAGGCAAGGCTTTTCTTTTCTGGCTCACCCCACTTCGGGCACCGTGAGTTCCCGCCCCTCCATCCCTAGCTCCTACAACGGAGAGATTTTCAAGATCAAATGTGCAGCCTTCTAAGAACGGATTCCCAGCGCAGAGGTTTTGTAAGGGGTGTAGAGTCGGACAGGGGGCTACCCAGACTTCCAGAGTGCCCCATGGACAGTTGCTGCCGTCCAGCTGGGCCAGAGGCGACTTCTCAGTGTAGCTCGCTGTGGTTTATACTCGCGGCAGTGATTCAATAGATTGAGCCTAAACAACAATCTATGAAGGTGGAAGGGTAGGCTGGGGCCGCGGGCTACCAGATCCCCATACAGCCTGCATTTCCCGGGCGACGTGGTTGGGGGCAGTTTTCTGCTCGTTTTCAGCGTGGAGCGCCCGAAAAAGGCAATGAGAGAGCAATGCCGGGTGGGTTTCCTTGCCTGCTGCACTCTGCACGGGCCAGCTTCTTCCCGCTACCCTCCCCTATTCTGAGACAAAAAGCCTCGTCAGTCCGAGGGTCAGTCCCGGGAACCACGCGGCCCTGAGAGCGCGGCTGGGCCAGTGTTAAGGAGCGAAGGAGGCTGGTGACGCTGGTGACGCTGGCCCGCGGGCACTAAGCTGGGGCCCTTCCCCAAGCTGCCAGGGCTTCTGTGCGGCCTGAGAATGGGGGAGCCACGGGTCTCTGCCGGACTTCTCCGCAGGGCAGGCAGAGGCGCGAGCCCCTCGGCGCAGCCCGGAGCTGCCAGGTGCTCGCCCTGGGAAGAGATCAGGAGAGCCCTGGAGAAACAACAGCCCACAGCTACTTCTAAGAGGAAGAGGGTCGGGTTCCTCCTCCTCCTTCCAAAGAGAATGGAGCGTTTTGGGGCGCAGGAAAGGGTGCTTTTCTGCGGACCTCCTTGCTGCGACAGTCACAGCGCACATCTGGGGTGGGGTACAACATAGTGCGGATGGCCAGGGGTCCCCCAGTTCCAATAACTCGTGACCTGTGGTGTCATTACTCTCCTGGAATCTTGGCGCCCTGAGAGCCGACTCAAAGGCATCCTAAACCGCCTCCCGGAGCACTGTGGCGCCGTAATGTCAAGGCATCCTCCCACGGACACAGTGACGTCACATGGGCCTCTGGCTACAGCTCAACGGCCCCAGTCGGCTAAAGTATATTATTTACGCAGCTCTGTGACGTCACAAATGTGCCCCTCCTGGAACGGTGACGCCACTGCTCCCACGTTCCCCGGTCCCGCGAATTCTGCCCACAGGGGCACCAAGGATCGGTTCTTCCCCCACCGACAAGATTCGCGGACCCAAAGCGTTGGCAGGTGCTCGGAGTGAAGGAGGACGCCCAGCTGCGACCTTCCGGCGAATCTAGTACCTCTGCTCCTAGGGTGTCCCTGCACCCGCCGCCTCCAGCTACTCGGCCCCCCCCCCCCCCCCCCGCCCCCTGTGGCCCCGCCCCACCCACCCCCCCCCCGCCCGCCTCTCCGCCCCACCCACACCCTTCCCCTCCCCTCCCCTCCCTGCCGACCGTACAAACGTTATGCGCAGCCGCAGAGAAACCCACGCCCAGTGCGGCGGGCTCTCGAGCGCAGGCTCGGGTCATGGTCTCGGGGAGTAACTGCCAGATTCCGTGTCCCTCTTTCGGGGATCGCAAACTTAGGGAGACATTGACCCGGCGGGCACATTCAACCATCGGCGTATGTGAGCGCTAGAGATATAGACGAGTAAGAAGGTAGATGCGTGTTGAGGCAGACTCGAGACTTTGACTTGGAGTTCCTTTGGCGTCTCGAATCCAACACCGCGTTAGTCCAATGGAAGTCCCTGGAATTCGAGCCGGCAGGGATGGTGCGGCCAGGCCCTGTCATAGATTAGAAAGTCCAGCGCAGCCTCAGGCCTTTTGGACAGGTCCCTGAGGCCAAGGTCTCGGCCCCCAGCCTGGCAGAGCTGTTATCGGAAACGTTGATCTCCCACCCAACCTGTCCAGCCCCACTTTCTCGGCCGCCACTAGAGCCCAGCTGATAGTTGGGTCCCAGTTTGGATATGTTTCAGATGAAGAATTCACTATGTACATGAAATATTAGGGTAAGGTCAAACCTCATGCCAGTGGAAGAGGAAGAATTAGAAGCTGTGGTTCCACTGAGGCAAGGAAGGGGCCAGTTCCAGTTTTCCCTGACTTAGAAACTTT
Source organism: Trichechus manatus latirostris (assembly GCF_000243295.1). Classification (NCBI taxonomy): domain Eukaryota; kingdom Metazoa; phylum Chordata; class Mammalia; order Sirenia; family Trichechidae; genus Trichechus; species Trichechus manatus. The sequence continues at coordinate 2,309,850 of NW_004444125.1, read as the reverse complement.
GGGCAAGTCCCTCCACCTCTCTAAGCCACCGTTGTCTTCCTAAAATAGCGATAATACTCTTTCCACCATTCAGTTGATGTAGAGGCCAGGGTCAGCATTTTTCCAATCATTTATTCATTACTTGAACAAAAAAACTGAGCCTTAGTGTGTTGTAGAACAACTTTTACATTTATAAAGTGCTGTGTAAATGTATCATTAGAAGTGCTGCTCTCAGCATCCCAGTTTCCTGCTCCCAAGCTGCTTTATTCCTAGAAAAATCTCCTCTACCCCCATCTTTACTTTATCATAACCCCAAAACCAAACCAAACCAAACCCATTGTCGTCGAGTCGATTCCGACTCACAGCGACCCCACAGGACAGAGTAGAACTGCCCCATAGGGTTTCCAAGGAGCAACTTATAGAATCGAACTGCCGACCTATTGCTTAGCTGCCATAGCTCTTAACCAGGGTTTCCTATCATAACCGGGGATCCTGAAATTGGATGTGAGAGGGAGAAGATCACCTGATCTGCTTGAAACAGCAGGAAAAAGTTGAAAGACGCCCTTTTCCACTCTGTAGGGAGCAATGGATTAATCAAGTAACAAATTAACATTATGTTGATTTAGATGAGGAGCCAGGACAAAATGTAAGAGTCCTACTCATCAACCCTTTGTGGCATGTACCCAGCGAGAAAAATGTAACCTGGATCAAACTGAGCTGTGGGTCAAAGGAAGGGACCTATGTATGGGGCAGGCATGAATGTATAGATAGGTAGGTAGGTACTAAAACACTGATGTGCAGAGTGAAAGACCCCCAGCTACAGTCTCGTATGGATTTGTGCTTTCTTTGACCTGTGCTAGGGCGTCGTAGCCTAACGAGAAGGTGATCACACAATGCTGTTACACAAAGACATCTACAGCAGTGTTCCTCTGGCCCAATCACCCCAGCCCTGTTTAGTGCCGTTTTCAGCCATTTTTCTTGGCCAATGCTAGTTCCAGGTTCAAAGATGAGACTATAGAAGGACTAACCCAGAAAAAAGGAGCTCTGATGGTTCAGTGATTAAGTTCTAGCCTGTGAAAGAGCCAAAAGTTTGGCAGTTCTAACCCAGCAACCACTCCAAGGGAGAAAGATATGGCAGCCTTGGAAGCCTTATGGGGCAGTTTTACCCCGTCCTATAGGGTCGCTATGAGTCGGAACTGACTTGATGACAATGAGTTTGGTTTTGGTTTGAGTTTAACCGAGAAGAGTGGAATGGATGAATGAATGGATTGAGAGTTTTTGTTTCTCTTTTTTAAACACTGAGCTTGCTCTCAGCAGCTCAGCTGCCTCTAGGGATGTAGAAAACATAATTCATTTTAAATGTTTGGTTTGGTTCAACTCTTTTGCTAGTGAGATAAGATAAAGAGCTTTTGTCATGTCAAGGGTAGGGATGGATTGCTTTCTGGCATTTGCAGGAATGGATACCACTTGGAGCCTGTAGGTAGATGGTAGTAGAGATGAGAACCCTTGAAGGGGACATAGAAGAAAGCCAGGGGAGATAGGGTAGGAATGGCTAGACCCATTACCTCTCAAAGGACCAGAGAGAGAGAGTGAGATGTCAGAGAGTTTAGGCCTCCCCTAAAGTAATGAGATTAACTTGGGAGGATGATCCACTTCTTATTAACCTGGGTTAAGAGCTGAATGGCTTTTGTGCAGTCAGAACTCAGAATAGTTTTAGTATCAGGCAGCATACATAGCAAAGCCTTTGTGTATGTGTGTGTATGCAAGAGGTAGGTTTGAGTGGATATAGGAAGTGTTAGGATTCCTAGTCCATCTTTGAAAGGAAGACATATAAGACAGGTCTTTTGCAAGAAACTTAGAGATTCCAGATCCTGAATAGGTCCCGCATTCAACCAGTTATAACACAGCACCTCCTGTAGGTCTGCAGAAGGCCAGGAATCAGAGAAGGTGTGGTAGTGTAGCTGTAAGGTCTAGTCGCTATGACTGTCATTGGAGAGATCAGTCAATACTAAAATATTTGAGCAGGGACACTCTTAAATTGGTGGGGTAGCTAGAAGAGTTTGTAGGAGCTCAGAGGTGGTTGCAGAGGACTGGCATGGCTTGGATTTAGACCTGGAATTCTTGTGAGTAAACAGCCACAAGCAAGTTGTCTACTCCCAACAATCCTACGAGGTAGGTGCTATTATCTTCATCTCATAGATGAGGAACCAGAGGATCAAAGGGGTTGAGTGACTTATTTATGGTCACTCATTTATAAGTGTTGTACTGCATACTGACTTCCAGGGCAGACTCTTTGCAGTAACTGGGTTGTATTTTTGGAGGCAGCAGTGGGATCTGGACAGTGTGGAGAAGAGATAGGACTTAGCAGAGGTGAGGAATAAGAGTGAAGACTTAAGAAGGGAGTTGCTGGAGGCGGGGCCAAGATGGTGGAGTAGTCAGATGCTTCTGGTGGACCGTCTTAAAGACCGGAAAAACAAGTAATTTGATTATACATGGCAATCTGGGAGACCTGAACATCAAAGGCAGAGTTGAGGAACTGGACTGAGTGGCAGGGAGAGGGAGAGACAGTTCGGAAGCAGTGAGGAGTTGCCAGACCTGACCCAGGGAGAGCCTGAGCCCTTCAGGCCTGAGCAGCTCGTGGGTGAGCCGTGAGACAGGCAAGCAGCAGTCACCAGGAGGCGCGTTTTCGCACTGGGAGAGACCCAACACCAGAGATGCTACTTGGCCACCCAGAACCAGTGAGAAGTAGCCCTTGTCAGCAAAAGATAGGTAACTGTGTACGGCTTACCGTGTGGATCAAACCACCTCCCCTTAGGGAAAAACTCTCTCCCACTTACCTCCCCGCTCCCTGCTCTGCACTGGGTCCCAGACCAGCTTCAGCAATTGCCAAGTCCCCTGGGCCAGAAGTAGGATCCGTCACATGCCCTGAGCCATTCTCCCAGCCTCAGAGAGTGAACAAGTTAACAAACAGGAAAAAACAAACTGCCACTGCCCTAAGCCAGGAACCCAGGGTAGGCACAGACATAAGGGATCCACGGACTTTGAGTGCCTTTCCACCTGCAGAGACTTATGGGGGCCCCTTTCAACAGCCTAGGCCCTCATTACTGCAGTACAACAGGCTATATACCGGAACTCTAACTTCAACTGTTTCAGCTGTGAAGTGGCAGGCTCTTGACATTTGACACTGCTCTGCCCATTAAGCAAGGTCTTCACCTACCAACATCAAGGGCCTGAATACTGGTGGCTCCACCCATGCCACCTAGCCACCTGTGATAGGGGCCCATGAATAAGAGGTGCCCCCTAGTCCTTACAGTCAACAGCATTAGGTGCTCATAGTCCAGCTGCAAAACCCACCCACCTACACGCTGTATGGAACAGGGTCATGCTGTCCTCCTGGACACTTGGGGGCAGCCATCAGCCCCCTGCATTGCTCAGAGTGTGTCCCCCTGCTCCAGCCAGATGCCTGTGCCTACACCAATCACCTTTGCCTGTCTAGGACTGTAAGTGAGACCCTACACCACACACTTTGTGGCTACCTACCTGGGCACCTGAGCTGAATCCATATAGGAGGAGTGGGCAGACTCTTGAGCTCACATACTTAGTAACAAATCTAACCACCTGGTGACAGGACATTAGAGCCTCAAAGTTGGCCAATAATCAAACTAGCTCATATGAGCAGCCTATCTGGGTCTATCAAAACAAAACAAGAAGCTAGGACACAGTAAGCAAACATAAAATAAATAAATATAATAACTTATTGATGGCTCGGAGACAATAGTCAATATCAAATCACATACAAGACAGTCCGTAATAGCTTCAGCAAGCTCTGAAAATAAAGAATCTAGAAATTTTCCAGAGGATGAAAATTTCTTGGGATTACCAGAGGCAGAATACAAAAGATTAATAAACAGAACTCTTCCAGAAATTAGGAAGGAAATTAATCAAAATGTGGAACATGCAACAGAGGAAATTAAAAAGATTAGAGAGGAGTGTAATGACAAATTTAACAGGCTGCAAGAATCCATAGAAAGACAGCAATCAGAAATCCAGAAGATTAACAATAATATTTCAAATTAGACAACTCAGTAGAAAGTCATAGGAGCAGAATTGAGGCACTGGAAGTCAGAATTAGTGAGACTGAAGATAAAGCACTTGACATCAACTTATTTGAGGAAAAATCAGATAAAAGAATTTTAAAAAATTAAGAAACCCTATGAATTTTGTGACTGACTGGAGTACCACAACAAGGGGGATAACAGAAAACGCAGAGAGAATTGTTGAAGATTTGTTGGCAGAAAACTTCCCTGATATTGTGAAAGATGACAAGGTACCTATCCACGATGCTCATCAAACCCCCATAAGGTAGATCCCAAAAGAAAGTTACCAAGACATATTATAATCAAACTTGCCAAAACAAATTTTAAAAGCAGCTAGGGATAAACGAAAAGTCATCTACAAAGGAGAGTTGATAAGAATAAGCTGAGACTACTCAACAGAAACCATGTAGGCAAGAAGGCAATGGGATGACATACATAAAGGCTTGAAGGAAAAAAATTACTGCCAGCCAAGAATTATATATCCAGCAAAACTGTCTCTCAAATATGATGGTGAAATTAGGGCATTTCCAGATAAACAGAAGTTTAGGGAATTTGCAAAAACCAAACCAAAATTACAAGAAATACTAAAGGGAGTCTTCTGGTTAGAAAATCAGTAACATAAGATAACAACCCCAGAGTAGAACACAGGACAGAACAACCAGATATCAAGCCAGATAGGGAAGTCACAAAAGTAAATCAATGCTAAAACACTGCAAATAGGAAAACAATGTGAATATGTAAAAGATGACAACATTCAAACAAAAAAAGGGACTTATAAAATGTAGACATAGATTTTTCATATGGAGAGGAAGTCAAGGTGATATAAAGAAATAAAAGGCTGGTATACACTTAGAAAAATAGGGGTAAATATTAAAGTAACTACAAAGGAAACTAAATATCCTACAAGTCGAAATAAAAAACTAGAAAAATGTAAACACTCAGCAAACACAAAATCAACAACAACAAAAAAGATGAAGAGAAAATACATAAAGAAAAACGACTCAGCACAGAAAATAAAGTGGAACAAAGAAACTGAACAACACACAAAAAAAAGACATCAAAATAACAGCACTAAACTCATACGTATCAATAATTATACTGAATGTAAAAGGACTAAATGCACAAACAAAGAGAGAGAGTGGCAGACTAGATTAAAAAACATGATCCATCTATATGCTGCCTACAAGAGACACATCTTAGACTTGAAAACACAAACAAAGTAAAACTCAAAGGATGGAAAAAAATATATTACGCAAACAACACTCAAAAAAGAGCAGGAGTGGCAATATTAATCTCTGACAAAATAGACTTTAAAGTAAAATCCAGCACAAAGGATAAGGAAGGACCCTATATAAGGATTAAAGGGTCAATACACCAGGAGGACATAACTGTAATAAATATTTACGTACCCAACGACAGGGCTCCAAAATACATACAACAAACTCTAACAGCATTGAAAAGAGAGATAGACAGCTCCACAATAGTAGGAGGAGACTTCAACACAGCACTTTCGGTGAAGGACTGAACATCCAGAAAGAAGCTCAACGAAGACACAGAAGAGCTAAACGCTACAATCAGCCAACTTGATCTCAAAGACCAAACAATCCACCCAACAGCAGCCAAATATACTTTCTTCTCCAACCCACATGGAATGTTCTCCAGAATAGACCACATATTAGGCCATAAAGCAAGCCTTAACAAAATCCAAAGCATCGAAATATTACAAAGCATCTTTTCTGACCATAAAGCCATTAAAGTAGAAATTAACAACAGAAAAAACAAGGAAAAAAAAATCAAACACATGGAAACTGAACAATACCTTGCTCAAGAACTACTGGGTTATACAGCAAATTAAGGATGGAATAAAGAAATTCATAGAATCAAATGAGAATGAAAACACATCCTATCAGAATGTTTGGGATACAGCAAAAGCAGTGCTCTGAGGTCAGTTTATAGCAATAAATGCACACATGCCAAAAGAAGAAAGGTCTATAATCAAAACATTAACCCTACAACTGGAACAAGTAGAAAGAGAGCGGCAAAAAAAGCCCTCGGGTGCCAGAAGAAAGGAAATAATAAGAATTAGAGCAGAATTAAATGAAATAGAAAATAGAAAAACAATTGAAAGAGTTAACAAGACCAAAAGCTGGTTCTTTGAAAAGATAAACAAAATTGATAAACCATTGGCCAAACTGA
>NW_004444125.1:2291680-2300934 GCF_000243295.1 Trichechus manatus latirostris | reverse complement strand
AGGTGAAGGGAAGGGCAGCACACACTACAGGGGAAGTCAGCACAACTGGACTAAACCAAAGCTAAGAAGTTTCCTGAATACAATCAAACACTTTGAGAGACAGAGTAGCAGGGGTAGGGGTCTGGGGACCATGCTTTCAGGGAACATCTTGGTCAATTTGCATAACAAAGCTTATTAAGAAAATGTTCTGCATCTTACTTTGGTGAGTGATGTCTGGGGTCTTAAAAGCGTTCAAGCGGCCATCTAAGATGCATCAATTAGTCCCAACCACCTGGAGTAAAGGAGAGTGAAGAACATCAAAGACACAAGGAAAGTATTAGCCCAAGAGACAGAAACGGCCACGTAAACCAGAGATTTCATCAGCTTGAGACCAGAAGAACTAGATCGTGCCCAGCTACCACCAATGACTGCCCTGACAGGGAACACAACAGAGTCCCTGATGGAGCAGGAGAAAGGTGGGGTGCAGAACTCAAATTCTAGTAAGAAGACCAGACTAATGGTCTGACTGATACTGGAGGAACCCTGGAAAGCATGGCCCCTAGATTCTCTATCAGCCCAGAACTAAAACAATTTCCAAGGGCTACTCTTCAGACAGAGATTGGACTGGACTGTGGAACATAAAGTGATACTGGTGAGGAGTGTGTCTCTTAGCACATGTAGATACAAGAGACTAAGTGGGCAGCTTCTGTCCGGAGATGAGATGGGAAAGCAGAGAGGGTTAGGAGCTGGGGGTTGAATGGACATGGGGTATCAGGGGTGGAAAGGAGGAGTGTGCTCTCACAGTATAGGAAGAGCAATTAGAGTCACATAACAATGTATGCATAAATTTTTGTATGGGAAAAAATTAAAAAAAAATAAAATAAAATTTCACTATATTAAAAAAAAAAAATAGGGGAGTTGCTAAACTTGGCTGAAGTTACTGGTTGTGGATACTAAAGTACAGGGTGGGGAGGCAGAGGGTGACCATAATGAGACAGCTGGGCCGTTAATACTCATTATTTAGGAACATGCCAACACGATGAGTTTTTGTTATTTCATGTATTGATTAATTTAATAGTGTACATACAAATGCATAGAGATAGAATATAATGCAAATTTTCAGCCAAAATTGGCTGAGAGAAGAGGCTAACATCAATCTAGCCTCCCCAAAATGGCTTCATTCCAAGTTACTTTGAACATTACCATTTTGCTAATTCTCTGAAAAGACTTTCTTTATTCCTTTCTAAATTGGCTATGAGGTGAGCCCTCTCTTCCCCAAAATACCTAGACTGGAAAAAAACATACACCAAATAATGAAGACGGTTTAATTTCCTTAATATGTAATCCTGTGTGGCACAAATGCTTAAGCGCTCCACTACTATTCAAACGGTTGCTTGTTCTAACTCACCCAGATGTGCCGCTGAAGACAGGCCTGGTGATCAGCTTCTGAAAGATCCCAGCCTTGAAAACCCTATGGAGCAGTTAGTTCTACTCTAACCCATGGGGTTTCCATGAGTTGGAATCAACTTGACAGCAAACAACAACAACAATATCCTTCATATATGAAGTGCCCTTTAAAAGTAATTTGTTGTGTTAGGTGCTGTCAAGTACATTGTAACTCATAGCGACCCTATGTACAACACAAGGAAATACTTTCCGCTCCTACACCATCCTCACAATTGTTACTATGTTTGAGCCCCTTGTTGCAGCCACTGTGTCAATCCATCTTGTTGAAGATCTTCCTCTTTTTTGCTGACCCTCTACTTTACCAAGCATGATGTCCTTCTCTAAGGACTGGTCCCTCCTGATAATACAACCAAAGTAAGCAAGATGAAATCTCACCATCCTCGCTTCTAAGGAGCATTCTGGCTGTACTTCTTCCAAGACAAGATTTGTTCATTCTTCTGGCAGTCCATGGCATATTCAATATTCTTTGCCAACACCATAAGTCAATGTATCAATTCTTCTTTGGTCTTCAGTATTCATTGACCAGTTTTGCGTGCATATGAGGTGATTGAAAATACCATGGCTTGGGTCAGGCACACCTTAGTCCTCAAGGTGATATCTTTGCTTTTTAACACTTTAAGGTCTTTTGTAGCAGATTTGCCTAATGGCCAAAAAAAAAAAAAAATCGAAATGGCATCAAAAGTTTACATGTACTATTCTCTTGGTCCATGTAAATATGCAACTATGATAATTAAAAGAAAACTATCATTAGCCAAGGACAAAAGCTTACCTGGCTTCCTGAGTGGAGATGCCTTAGCAATAACTCACCGTTTTCTCATATAGTAAAGCCATTACTTCTTTACTATCATTATTGCCTTTGTCACCACTACAAAACTGAGGAGTCCCCCATGAATAATGCTATCAAGAAAAGAGAAACATGATTATAGCCATGTTGGGCTCATGGATGACCTGGCTTTCCCAGGAGCTACCTAAAGTGTAAAGGAATTAATGCCCTTTACTCAAGCACCTGAGTGAGGAGGAGGATCACGGTGGTGCAGGGTCAAATAAATCTTGGGTAACATATATAAACTGGGAACTTGTCAGGTGTGATTGGAGTTAAGTATCCATTGTATTACTAAAAAGCTGAGTGATGTTACTGATTAACTTGGCACTGTAAACGAAATAAACATGTTAAAAATTTAAGAGTAACTACTAAAGAAGTAGGATTTATAATTTTAATCCAAAAGAAGCCAGGAAAGGAGTGCCAACAATACTGGATAACTGGAAGCACAAAACAAGATGATAGAGGTGAATTCTGATATATAATTGATCACAAATAAATGTAAATAGTTAAAGACAGAGTCAGTAGGTAGAAAGAACAAAAAATAAAATCCAGCTATATATTGTTAACAATATAGATATCGACTATATTTGTGGAAAAAGACGATGGAGAAGCTCAGTATCACCAGTCAGAAAAAGGCCAGGGGTCAATTGTGGAACAGACCGTCAATTGCTCATACGCAAAGTCAAGCTGAAGTTGAAGAAAATTAGAACAAGTCCACGAGAGCCAAACTATGACTTGAGTGTATCCTACCTGAATTTAGAGACCATCTCAATAATAGCTTTGACTCATTGACTGCTAATGACTGAAGGCCAGACAAATTGTGGAATGACATCAAGGACATCATACATGAAGAAAGCCAAAGTTCATGGGAAAGAAAGAAAAGACCAAAATGGATGTCAGAAGAGATTCTGAAAGTTGCTCTTGAATGATAAAGTAAAAGATCTGAACAGAAGATTTCAAAGGGTGGCTCATGAAGACAAAGTAAAGTATTATAATGAAATGTAAAAAGACCTGGAGATAGAAAACCAAAAGGGAAGAATATGCTCAGCATTTCTGAAGCTGAAAGTATTGAAGAAAAAATTCAAGCCTCGAGTTGCAAAATAGAAGGATTCTACAGGGAAAGTATTAAACAATACAGGAAGCATCAAAAGAAGATGGAAGGAATACACAGAATCACTGTACCAAAAAGAATTGGTCAACATTCAGCCATTTCAGGAGGTAGCATATGATCAACAACCAATATTACTGAAGGAAGAGGTCCAAGCTGCACTGAAAGTATTGGCAAAAAACAAAGCTCCAGGAATTAACGGAATGCCAATTGAGATGTTTCAACAAACTAGGATGCATAGCTGGAGGTGCTCAGTGTTCTAGGTCAAGAAATTTGGAGACAGCTACCAATGCAACCGACTGGAAGAGATCCATATTTGTGCCCAGTCCAAAGAAAGGTGATCCCAACAGAATGTGGAAATTATTGAACAATATCATGAATATCACATGCAAGTAAAATTTTGCTGGAGATTTTTCAAAAGCAGTTGCAGCAGTACATTGACAAGGAATTGCCAGAAATTCAAGCTGGATTCAGAAGAAGACGTGGAATAAAGGGTATCTTTGCTGATGTCAGATGGATCCTGGCTGAAAGCAGAAAATACCAGAAAGATGTTTACTTGTGTTTTATTGACTATGCAAAGATACTCAAACGTGTGGATCATAACAAATTATGGATAACATTGTGAAGAATGGGAATTCCAGGACATGAATTGTGGTCATAAGGAATCTGTACACAGATTAAGAGGTAGCTATTCGAACAGAACAAGGGGATACTGATTGATTTACTGAGTGGTGTGCATCAGGGTTGTATCCTTTCACCATACTTATTCAATTTGTATGCTGAGCAAATAATCCGATAAACTGGACTATATGAAGAAGAACTCAGCATCAGGATTGGAGGAAGACTCATTAAAACCCGTGATATGCAGAGGACACAACCTTGCTTGCTGAAAGTGAAAAGGACTTGAAGCACTGACTGATGAAGATCAAAGATCACAACCTTTAGTATGGATTACACCTTAACATAAGGAAAACTAAAATCCTTACACCTGGGCCGATAAACGACATCGTGATAAACAGAGAAAAGATTGAAGTTGTCGATAATTTCATTTTACTTGGATTCACAATCAACATCTACGGAAGCAACAGTCAAGAAATCAAACAACACATTGCATTGGGCAAATCTGCTACAAAAGACCTCTTTAAAATGTTAAAAAGCAAAGATGTCACTTTAAGGACTAAGGAGTGCCTGACTCAAGCCATAGTATTTTCAATCGCCTCATATGCATGCGAAAGCTGGACAATGAATAAGGAAGATGGAAGAAGAATGATGTCTTTGTATTACGGTATTGGCAAAAAACACTTACTTTACCGTGGACTGCCATAAGAACGAACAACTCTGTCTTGGAAGACGTACAGCCAGAATGCTCATTAGAAGCAAGGATGGAGAGACTTCATCTCACGTACTCTGGACATGTTGTCAGGAGGGACCAGTCCCTGGGGAAGGACATCATGCTTGGTAAAGTAGAGCTCAGTGAAAAATATGAAGACCGTCAATGAGATGGACTGACACAGTGGCTGCAACAAGGGGCTCAAGAATAACAACTACCGTTAAGTGTGGAGTAGGACAAGGCAGTGTTTCATTTGTTGTACATCGGGTTTTTATGAGTCGGACTCGACTAGACAGCACCTAACAGCAATAACAATATTGTTAACAAGAGACTCAAGACAATAAGAAAGTTGAAATTAAAATGACAGATATTAATTAAATTAAAATAAATAAATTAATTAAAATACATGCCAGATAGATAAAAGCCAAAAGAAACTGATATAATGCTAGTTGAGTAGTTAACATATATTGCACATTTATAATTTGCCAGACGTCTGATAATCACATTACTTCTATCAATTCATTTAACCATCAAAATAACCCTATGAATGCTGCTATTATTATGTCCACTTTAAACTGAGGTTCGGATAGTTTAAATGTTTTTTTCCAGTGTCTAATAGGTAATTAGTGGATTTTGAATCCAAGCAAATTGCCTAACGAATTTGTACCCTTAACCATTATGTTATAGTGTTTATACTAATAGCAAGCAAAAGAGTCTATGAAACAAGATATTATTAGAGGTAATTAACCAAGAAGTTATAAAGTTATAACTTCTAAACTTGTATGCACTTAATAATTTATTTATATATAATATATGGTGCATACATTCTATATATGACAAGTATATATTTGTTATATATTATATATATATACACACACACACATACATGCATACATATAGTACTAACTAATAGAACTACAGTATTAACAATGCCACCATAGTGATGGGAGTCTTTAACACACCAAAGTACTACAATTAGGAAGCAATATACAAAGAAATAAAAATATTGAAATCAGTATAGAAGATATGAACCTTATAATTAAAAATATGGGTCTGATGGATGTATAGATTCCTGCAAACAACGGTTAACGAGGACAACGTCTTCTCCATTACACACGGAATGTAAAAAAAAAAAAAAAGTATCAAGCCATAAAGTCACTCTCAAATATCAAAGAATAAATGTCATAAATATTACGTTCTCTGGCCAAATTGCAATTAGTAAGAAAAACATCACTACCTCTTTCCATACATTTGGAAATTTAAAAACATGTAAAGATTACTACTGGGCCAAAGACTAAGAAAGTTTAGCACCCACCAAGTCTCACTGCAAGAAATGCCAAAGCCTGTGCAAAAACCCAGGAGGACAGTTGGAGATTAAGTAAGTAGTTTTGAGAAAAAAAATAGAGTATATTAAGCCTACTGACTGCCAATCTGTAAGGAAAACAAGAGCACAGCTAAAGACTAGGTACAGAACATAAATGCTAAGTTTACAAGAGACTCACATAATCATATGAATAAAATTTTACCTCTGAAATAATTAATAATTAATGTTGAAAACGATGCATTATTTTTCCCCATCAGATTAGTAAAGATTAAAGCCAATCCTTACAATTAGGAAGAATTTGGGGAAATCGGTAACTTTTTATTTATTTAGTTTTATTGTACTTTAGATGAAGGTTTACAGAACAAATAGTTTCTCATTAAGCAGTTAGTACACATACTGTTTTATGACAATGGTTAACAACCCCACCACATGTCAACACTCTCCCTTCTCAACAATGGGTTAGCTATTACCAGCTTTCCTGTCCCCCCTGCCTTCTAGTTCTTGTCCCTGGACTGTTGTGCCCCATTAGTCTCGTTTTGTTTTATGGGGCTGTCTAATCTTTGGCTGAATGGTGAGTGACTGCATTACTGACCTAAAAGTGTGTCTGGGGGGGCGTACTCTCGGGGTTTCTCTGGTCTGCTTCAGGCCAGTAAGTCTGTTTTTTTTTTTTTTTTTGTGGGTTAGAATTTTGTTCTACATTTTTCTCCAGCTCTGTCCAGGATCCTCTGTTGTGACCCCTATCAGAGCAGTCAGTGGTGGTGGCCAGGCACCATCTAGTTGTACTAGACTCAGTCTGGTGGAGGCCATGGTAGCTGTGGTTCATTAGTCCTTTGGACTAATCTTTTCCTTGTATCTTGTTTTCTTCATTCTCCGTTGTTCCGAAGGGGTGAGACCAGTGCAGTATCTTAGATGGCTGCTCACAGGCTTTTAAGACCCCAGACGCTATTCACCAAGGTAGAATGTAGAAAATTTTCTATATAAACTGTGTTATGACAATTGAACTAGATGTTCCCCGAGACCATGGTCCCCACCACCCTCAGCCCAGCAATTCAGTCTCTCAGGGAGTTTGGATGTGTCTATGGAGCTTCCATGATCTTTCCTTGTACAAGTTGTGCTGGCTCCCCCAGTTTCGTGTACTGTCTTACCCTTTACCAAAGTTATCACTTACCTATTGTCTATTTAATATTCCCCCCCACCCCTCCCATCCCTTGTAACTGACAAAGATTGTTTCTTTTTGTGTGTAAACTTTTTCATGAGTTTTTACAGTAGAGGTCTCATACAATATTTGTCCTTTTGTGATTGACTTATTTCACTCAGCATAATGTCCTCCAGTTTCAGCCATGTTATGAGATGCTTCACAGATTCATCATTGTTCTTCATCTTTGCATAATACTCCATTGTGTGTATGTACCATAGGTTGTTTATTCATTCATTTGTTGATGGGCATCTAGGTTGTTTCCATCTTTTTGGTATTGTGAACAATGCTTCAAAGAACATGAGTGTGCATATGTCAATTCATGTGATGGCTCTTATTTCTCTAGGACATATTCCTAGGAGTGGGATTGCTGGATCGTATGGTATTTCTATTTCTAGCTTTCTAAGGAAGCACCATATCACTTTCCAAAATGGTTGTATCATTTTGCATTCCCACCAGCAGTGCATAAGAGTTTCTATCTCCCCACAGCCTCTCCAACATTTGTTATTTCCAGTGTTTTTGATGTGTGCCAGTAATGCCAAGGTGAGATGGTGTCTCATTGTGGTTTTAATTTGCAGGAAATCGGTAACTTTTGTAGTATTTTGGTAGGAACCTAAATAGAACACCCTTTTGTGGAAAGTAAATTGGCTATAATATGTAATTAAATATTTTTTGACCCAGTCCCCACCTATATATGAAATTATTCTAAGGAAACAATGGTTAAAGTATAATTGCTGTTGTTGATTTCCAAGGTGTTGATTCTGACTTATGGCAACTCCACGTGTGCAGAGTAGAACAGTGCTCCATAGAGTTTTCAAGGCTGTGAACTTTTGGAAGCAGATCACCAGGCCTGTCTTCCAAGGCACTTGTTGGTAGGTTTGAACCTTCAACCTTTTGGCTATTAGTGGAGCACTTAACCTTTCGTGCCACACAGGGACCACATGTGTGCAACTACAGTATTGCTTTGAACACTAAAAAAGTAGAAAAATATACATATCTAACCATAGATGACAGGTTAAACAAAACATGGCATACAATGGATTATTATGCAGTTATTAAAAATGTAAATATTTATTGATGTGGGAAAAGATCCATGATATATTTATACCTAATAAACAAACTGTAAAATGGCATGTATATTTTGCCACTTTAATAACTTCTTCTGTATCTATATCTCTATCCTTATCTGCATTTATATGTAAACTCTAGAAGAAAGGCATGAAATGATTTTCAGTGCTTCCCTGCATTTTCTATTTTTTTCATAACATGCATTGCTATGTAGTTAAATAAACAAGTCAAATACCAAGTGATCCCATTAAAATTGGTTCTGATCCTCCCACTTTAAAAGGTACACTTCTATGATTTAGCTTAGAGTCTCTGTTTAGAAAGCTTCATATATAGAGGAAATATCAAAAGCTGTACATGAGGAAGAAATTAGATGAGAAGTAAGATGCTAATTCAGTCCATTTCAAGCAACATCTCCAGCCACGGAGTCACTGAATCATCTTGGTCCAAAGCCACATGTCACTTGCAAATAAAACGCCATCGATTTCCAAATAGGCAGCATCTTCAAGGTTCTCCTTGCCCAGGTAAAATTAGTCACTTTTGGAACCCATATTTAAACAATTATTCCACTAAGTGATATCAGTGGAAAATCCAAAAAGTTATACTACAGAAGTACAAAACTCAAAAGTGAAGAAAGGCTTTTTCTCTTCTAATTTTAATCTGTGGCTTTTTAAAGGATTGGGAGCACTGGAGGTGGGCATTGGTTATGATGGATTTTCCCCCAACTTTCCTCCCCAACATTTTAATATAAAAATTTCCAAACATAGGAGACTGGAGAAACCCTGAGAGTATGGCCCCCAGACACCCTTTTAGCTCAGTGGTAAAGTTACCTTCAAGGTTCACTGATCAGCCTGCGAGTGGACAGCCCAGTAAAACCATGAGAGTAATGAGGTACAGGAGTCCAGTGACAAGGCCCAGAAGGCAGAAGGGGAGTAGGAAGCTGATGATAGGGAACACAAAGTA
>NW_004444125.1:2270525-2285500 GCF_000243295.1 Trichechus manatus latirostris | reverse complement strand
ATGTTTTAGGGTTTCAGGATTGTTGTATTCTCTATTTGGCTTAGTTTTTCGGATCTTTGCTGTGGAGGGACGGCGTGGTGCTTCTGCCTAGAGTGCCATTTTGCCAGAAATCTCCCCTCCAACTTTTTTAAAATGAAAACTTACAAGCATACCGAAGTTAAAAGAATATTTCCTCCATATACATTGAAATCCACATCCGAGAATGTTATAGTTTTTTCTTCAACCATCAAACATAATGCAGATAAAGTAAAGAGTAGAAGGAAAAGTCTATTGTATTTAGCTAGGTTATTTGCTTTTTCTGTTCTTCTTTCTTCCTGATGTCTCAAGCTTTATTCTTTCATCATTTTCCTTCAGGTTCAACAACTTTCTTTAGCCATTCTCTTAGGGTAAATCTGCTACAAAACTAAAATTCTCTTAATTTTCCTTCATCTCAGAATGTCTTTATTTTCCCTTCATTCCTGAAAGATAATTTCACCAAAAAACAAACAAAAAATAAACCAAACCCATTGCCGTCAACTTGATTCCAACTCAGCGACCCTATAGGACAGAGTAGAATCCCGTTCCTGCCCACCCCCCATAGGGTTTCCAAGGAGCACTTGGTGGATTTAAACTGCTGACCTTTGGGTTAGCAGCTGTAACTCTTAACCACTACGCCACCAGGGTTTCCATAATTTCACCAGGTACATATAATTCTGGGTTAACAGTCTTTTTTTCTCCCTCAGCGCTTGAAAAATGTGTTACTTCCTTCTGGCCTCCATGCTTTCTAATGAGCTCTGCTGTCATTTTAGTTGTTTCTCCTCCTATTGCTAATGTGTCACTCCTCTCTTATTGATTTCAATATATTGTCGTCACCTTTTCTTTAATTTTTTCAAAGCTTAATTATGGTGTTTCTTGGTGTCGAGTACTTGGGGGTTTCACTTTTTTGGCATTCTCTCAGATTTTTCAATCTGCATGCTTATGTTTTTGCCAAATTTTTAAAAATTTCAGTAACTTTTTCATTCCCACCCTCTTTCTCGTCTCCTTCTGGGACTTTGATGCTTTGATGGCTTTTTTTTTTTTTTTTTTTTAATATAGTACTACAGGTCTCTGAGATTCTGTTTATTTATTTATTTTTTCCATGCTATTTTCTCTATTTTGTTCAGATTGGGTAGTAACTATTATTCTATCTTCTAGTTCACTGATTCTTTCCTTGACCCCTTTATTCTGCTGTAGAATCTATTCACTGAGTTTTTAAATTTTGATTACTGTGATTTTAAGTTTTAAAATTTCCATATGGCTCTTCTTTAAATATTCTATTTCTTTGCTGAGTCAATTTTTTCATTTGTTTAAAGTGAATTCATAATTGTTCACTGAAGCATTTTTATGATAGTTGCTTTAAAATTCTTGTTAGTTAGCCCAACATCTATGTCATTTTGGTGTTGGTGTCTATTGATTATTTTTCTCTTTCACATTGAGATTTTTCCAGTTCTGGGTAGGATACAAGATTTTTGATTTTATCCTTGAATTTGCCCCATTCCTTCTTTTTTGATGTATACATATGTTGCTATAAATTGACCTCCAAGCACTGCCTTTTCTGTGTCCCCAAGGTTTTGATATGATGTGTTTTCCTTCTCATTTGATTCTGGAAATTTTTTGATTCTATCTTTGACTTCTTCTATTACCTACTGGTTTTTAAGCAAGGTATTATTCAGTTTCCATGCATTTGATATTTTTTTCTTGCTCTTCCTGTTATTAACTTCTACTTTTATGGTGTTGTGATCAGAGAAGACGCCTTGTATTCTCTCAGTGTTTGGGATTTTGTTGAGAGTTGCTTTGTGGCCTGAGATGTGATCTATTCTGGAGAACATTCCATGTGCATTGACAATAAAGTGTACTCTGCTGCTGTTGGATGGAGTGTTCTGTATATGTCTTTGAGGTCAAGTTGGTTGATTGTGGCCTTTAGATCTTCTGTATCTTTGTTGAATTTCTTTCTAGATAGTTTGTCCTTTACCTAGAGTGGTGTGTTGAAGTCTCCAACTATTATTGTGGAACTATCAATTTTTCTTTTCAGTGCCATTAGACTTCGTTTTATGTATTTTGGAGTTCTGTCATTTGGTGTGTAGATATATATTATGGTTATGTTCTCATGGTGGATTGTCCCTCTAATCATTATATACTGTCCTTCCTTGTCTTTTACGGTGGGTTTTGTCTTAAAGTCTATTTTATCTGAGATTAGTATTGCTACTTCTCTTTTCTGGTTGCTGTGTGCTCAGTCTATTTTTTTCTATCCTTTGATTTTTAATAAATTTATGTCTTTGTTTCTAAGGTGTGTCTCATAGACAGAATGGGTACTGTTTTTTTAATCCGTTCTGCCACTCTGGCTAGATGGGCAGGAGAAAGGAAAGGAAAGAAGGGAAAGAGAGAGAAGAAACAACAACAACAATAACACAAGAAAACAACAAAAATAAAAGCAACAACAGCACAAAAATAAATATGATGCTGGGGGAGCTGGCCATTGGGAGTGGGGTTGAATTGGGGTGGCAGCGAGCTGATGCCTTTATTGCTGGGTAGCACTGCATGGCCCATCAGGAAGGAGCAGAGGCAGTGCAGGGTCTAGATGGGAGGGAGAAGGAAAAGGGAGAAGGGGAAAGATAAAGAAAAAATTAAAAAAGAAATGGCACTGAAGGAGCTGACCTGTGGGGGTGGTGGAGTGCCAGAGGCTGTCTAGTGGAGTGGTATAGCACAGCCTATGGCAGGGGGGCAGTGCATGGGGCTAGGTGGGTGGGAGAAAGGAAAGGAAGGAAGGGAGAGAGAAAGAAGAAACAACAACAACAAAAGAAAAACAAAAAGAAATAACAGCAACAAAAAAATGGCTCTGTGAGAGCCTGCCAGCGGGGTTGGCATGGACTCAGGGAGGCCATGTGCCAGTGGCTCTCTAGCCAAGGGTGTGGCACAGCCTGTCAAGAAGGAGTGGGGACTGCACATGGCGTTTGCTGGGCAGGAGAAAGGAAAGGAAAGAAGTGAGAGAGAAGAAAACAAATTTTAAAAAAGCCAAAAAAATGATAACAGCAACAAAAAATGGCACTGAAGGAGCTGACCTGTGGGGGTGGGGTGGCCCCAGGCAACAGTGAGCTGGTGTCTCTCCATGGAGCAACCATGGCTCGTAGGAAAATGGCAGAGGCTACGTAGAGGGAAGAAGGGTGAGGAGTGGGAAAGCGTGTATACCTTGTCACCGGGTGCTCTGTCTCTTGTTGGGAGCTCTGTGAAGTTGCCTTGCCATACCCTCTGTCTGCCATTCTTGGTGGCTGAAGTACAAGATGGCAAATCCGTGATGCATTAGCTAGTGGGGGATCTCCACTCCATAGCTCTCCTCATTCTCTGTTTGTTCTCTATCAGTTTTTTATTCCATTTGGTGCTTGACCAAGTTCTTTATGCCTTCATTTGACTGTTAGGATTCAGGATTGATGTTATCCATTTTACTTAGTTTTTTGGGTCTTTGCTGTAGAGGGACAGCATGGTGCTTCTATCTGTAGTGCCATGTTAGCTCCATCTCCTTTGATTTTATCCTTGAAATTTTTGTTATTATGTTATGAGACTTGATCTTATTTAACTTTTTCCTGTTATATCAGGTCTCCTCTGATACTGTGCTGACAGGGAAAGTAAGAGCTATGTGGTATGAAGGTCTAGGCTCCCCACTCAGCCTCCTTTGACACCCTAGAAGAAGAGGGGTACCTCATTACTGCTGAGTGGAGGTAAGATTTCAGGCTTCCCACTAGGCCTCTGCTGATACTACCAAGGATGGGAGAGGAAGGGGTGCTTTTTTACTGCTCCCTACATGGCTTCTACCGAGGGACAGGTGGAAGACCTTGCTATAACTACATGATGGTGAAAGTTCTGGCTTCCCACTCAGTCATCTCAGATACCACCCAGGTGGGGTCAAGGAGATGCACCTTGTTACTGCTTGACAAATATGGAAGTCTAGGCTCCCCACTCAGTTTTTGCTGACAGGTAATCCGTGGCTTTTTAAATTTGTATCTTGTGACTCAAGTGAACGAGTACTGCCCTGATGGAAGTATACTCTGTGATCAATAGATTCACTCTCCACAAATTCTCACTTCCTAGGGACAATTTTCCTTTTATTTTTGTAAGGTGATCCTGGGTTGTCATTCTAATGTATTGTGGTGGTTTAAATTTCGTAATACAAATTTATCACTTTATGTTTTGACATAAAATGCTCTGAAGTTATCTCATCTTATAAAAGTATAACATCTTTATCTACTCTCAAATGTTGTTATTTAGGGTCTCTGTGGATAAAAAGAGGAGCCCTGGTGGAACAGTGGTTAAGCACTCAACTGATAAGCAAAAGATTGGCCATTTGAACTCACTAGCCACTCCCTATGAGAAAGATGTGGCAGCTGGCGTCTATAAAGATTTACAGCCTTGGAAACCCTATGGAGCAGTTCTACCCTGTCCTGTAGGGTTGCTGTGAGTAGGAATTGACTCGATGGCAATGGGTTTGATTTGTTTTTTTTCGTGACTAAAGAAAGAACAAATCGATATTTTATGTTAGCTGCAATCTTTGGAGTTTTGAATTAGTAAAACTGAGTCTTTTATTCTGTTTGTAAAAAGAAAAAAAAAATCCAATTGCTTTAGTGGTTGAGAGCATGATTTTTTTTTTCCTACCCTATTCCGTTGTCTGGTTTTCAGATGATAATTTTCATATAAATTTCTTCATAGTTTAAATTTAAAATGCTCCATAGATTTTTTTAAGTCTGTTTAAATTTATGACTATGGAAATCCAGAAATATGTCAAAGTTTTTCTAAAATATGAGGTTAGTTTAATTCACTATGTAAGTATTTCTTAAGAGGATAGAATTTTTTTTTTTTTTTAAAGTTGTGACTTACAGATTTCTTAGTGTTGCCTTGGTCAAATAGAGAGATCATTATTAAAGTAAAAACTTCTCTTCAGTTAATATTATTTATTGATTAGGCTCTATGGCTGGTGCCAGAATATAGGCTAAGTGTGGACATCATACAAATTGAAAGAAATAGTCCCTCTTTTCCTAGATGTATGTTGTTACAACTGAAAGTTCCTTTTAGTAAGTATGAGTAGGCTTAAGTAGATAAAGGCTTAAATGAAAGGAAGTGGGAAACAGGAGCCCCTTTGTCTCAGTACAAGTTTTACTGCTGATCTTTGCTGGGTCACTTTAGTGAAATTAATCGCAGCTCAGGGGCATAATTTTCTTACTTGTTAATAAGAATCATTATAACTGTATTTTCTAACTTCTTCGGTTTTTTTCAGGGAAAATTAAATTTGTGTCATAAAGGTAGATAATATTATTGAGATCTATCCATTTCTTTTTATTTCTTCTTTAAAAATGTCTATAGACACTCCTAGCTTTCCAGCTGCTTTTTGTCTCAAGAACGTCTGAGAGCAAAGAGAATCAGACAACTGGTTGGGATAACTACAAAAAATTTCAGACTTCATTTCCTGGGTTGACTATCTCTATTTTTTGTATAAGGGAGAAGCAAATACTGATGAGAAGCTTTTTTTTTTTGTCTCTCTTAGATACACTGATTCTTTAGTTGTTGTGGGGTTAGTTATATCACCCATGTGGATCAGGCAGAAGACTTGCACCTGATTTAAAGAACTCTGTGGCAGACATATATGTATTAATGTGGCTGTCAATGGTAAATTTCTCACCTTTCATGCAAGAGACCCAAGTTAGATTCCTGCCGATGCACCTCATGTGCAGCCATCACCTGTCAGTGGAGGCATACGTGTTGCTGTGATGCTCAACAAGTTTCAGCAGAGCTTCCAGACTAAGATAGATTAGGAGGAAAGACTTGGCGATCTACTTAAAAAAATCAGCCAATGGAAATTTTATGGATCACAGTGATGTGATCCACAACCGATCAGTGTTTCGTTCTGTTGTGCGTGGGATCATCGTAAGTTTGCCATGAGTTGGGGCAGACTCAATGGCAGCTAACAACAACAACAATTAATAAATCAATCTAGCATTTGGTAAACACGTTGGAGCGTAAGTATGTTCTCACATGTCCCGGGAGTACAATAAAACCAAACCAACTGCCCTCAAAGTACAAACAATACAGGAACAAAAAGGAAAACTGATGTAAAAAACACGAAAATCTGAATCATAAATATTTGTTTTTTGAGAAAAAAAATGAAGGCAAATTCATTTCAAATTTCAGAGGAAGAGGGCTCAGAGGTAGTTAAGTCACACCAACCATATTCCTTTGTTAAAATGGGGATTTCTGTATCGAGTAATCTGCAGAAAACAATGAACTGTGCCACCACCTCCATGCAGGGAAGGAACGCTCCCTCCATCTCTGGCCTTGTCCTTAGTTATGGCAAGGAACTAAAAAAAGAATTCCTGCAGATTTTATCTTCTATTCATAGTCTTCAGAATGTGAAAGTAGGGAGAGAGCCAAAGCTAGCATTGCATGGGCTTTAGCTGAGAATGTCAAGGTCATTTCACATTTGGTTGCCAAACACACGTCTGACTGCCAGAAAAAAAGTAAAATCATGTTTAGAGTTTTCTTTATGTGCCTAATATTGGTTTACTTTCCTTCCATATAAATCATTCTGAGTAGCACAACAGGCATGGTCCAAGAAAGCATGGAACCTGAATATCAATGACAATCTGTTGGCTACAAAGAAGCCATCCTGAGCTGTCAGTTTAGCCTGTGAAGAACTATGTGAAAACCTTCCTGCCCTTTCCAGCTTGTTGGTTTCATTGTTCTCCACAATGAGACAATTTTCCTCTGTCTGCTGGCTGATACCAAGTCCTTCAAGGTGCCCAGAAAACCCTCTGCAAGTATGTAGCAAGAGGGGAATGCACAGCTGACTTTATGCCTTGCTTGGCCTTTGGGGTGAGTTCACCGTGACTTTTGCCTCTGGGTCATGAGCAGAAACAGCCTTAGTTGGAGGTATTCTTTCCGGCAGGGTTATTTCAAAGATACCTAGCAGAGTTTCTTTCCCTTTGCCCAAAATCCCTCACCTGATCCCCTTACATGCCCACCAGGGGCCTAAACTCCCCCACTTTCTCTTGAAAACCGTTCATTCCCTAGTGAGTGATGGTGCTTAGAATGTAGACCTATGGAGAGAAGATACTGTATATAGCTACTATTTGAGCCCTCACCATATGCTGAATATTGTGCGAAGAGATTTACATCCATGGGTATTGTGATGGATTGAACTGTGTCGCCCCAAAATATATGTTGTAAATCCTACTATACCTGTGGTTGTAACCCCATTTGGGAATAGAGTTTTCTGTGTTATGTTAATGAGACAGTATTAGTGTAGAGTGTGTCTTAAGTCAATCTCTTCTGAGATATAAAAGAGATTAAACAAGCAATCGAGCAAGCAGAGATGGGGGATGATAGATGCCATGCCACATGAAGATCACCAAGGAGCCAAGGAACAGAAACTGAACAGACAAAGACCTTCCCCCAGAGCCTACAGAGAGAGAAAACCTTCACCTAGAGGTGACACCCTGATTTCAGACTTCTAACCTCCTAAAATGTGAGAAAATAGATTTGTTTGTTAAAGCCACCCTCTTGTGGTATTTCTGTTATAGCAGTACTACGTAACTAAGACAGGTGTTATTGTTTTCATTTTTCAGATGAGAAAACTGAACCTCGGAAGCATACCTTTGCCCAATGTGACAAAAATTCATTGAGGGGTGGCCCTACTCAGAAGGAAGAGGAGTGCAAGGTTTTAACTGTCTGTGGGGCAGGGAGAGAGGAACCAAGAGGGGATGGGCTGAGAAAGGTGTCTTGAGTGCTAGCACAGGAATGATAAAGGCTCAGGTCCCAGCCTAGACCTCCAAGTACAAGGCAGAGACCACCTCCTGCCTAAAGATCCTGTCCACGGACTGACCTGTCAAGGTGTCTCATTCTGGATGGAGCCCATTCTAGGAGAAGGGGGAGTGGGTATGTGTAGCAGCACCATTGCCTACATGCAGGCTGTAATGTCTGTCTTCCATCAGAAGAGGGAGGGGCTTGTTTGAGAGGGCAGTGTAGCGTTTAAGAAGTTCCTCTGCATTTCTGTCTATTTCACTATAATGAGTATAAGCTTGTCTGCATGAACAATGATAGAATATCTGAGCTGGGCATACAAAAAGCTGACAGCCAACTGGAGAGTGAGCCTCAGATTCTCTGATTGCTGTCCTCGTGGAAATGGCCAAGACTTTCCACTGCCCTTCAGAGCTTGATCTTTCGTCTAGGTATCGTATACCCAGTGATCAGGGTAGCTAACACATAGCTGGAAAAGGCAGTAAGAGTAAATTAGGTCAACCAGACTAGATTGTTTTGGGATATGGTCTGAGACTTCCTTCAGGATCCAGCTCTCTCATCTTCACAGTCTGGTCCAGAGCTCCTATGAGCCTCTATAAATACTTCTATCGCAACACTTCTAACACCGTATTGTAATTGTCTGTTTGCTTGCAGACTGCAGGCTCCTTGAAGACATGGCAAATTCTGCTTCTCTCAGGATTCCTAGTGTTTTTTGTGGCACCTGAGCCTGAGAAGATGTTACTAGTGAAGCTGGAACATGGAGAGAGCAGCCCTTGGCCCAGTGACTGGAATGAGGAAAACTTTGAGGGGAATGAGAAAAAGATGGCAGCTGGCTGTCTTAGTCTCCCGGTGGTGCTGTAACACAAATATCGCAAGTGGGTGGCTTTGAAGAACAGAAATTCATTTTCTCACAGTTCTGGAGGCTAATAGTTCAAATCAGGGTCTCGGCTGTGCCAATTTCTTCTTGTCTGTAGCCCCAGTATTTCTTGGTTCCTTTGCTTATAGACATCTTACATGGCATCTGTATGTGTGTGCCTCCGTGTCTAATCTGCTCTTTTTATAATTTAGAAATGATTAGATTTAGAATACACTCCAAACAGGATTACATCCACAGGTATAGGGGTTAGAATCCCAATACATATTTTGAGAAGACACAACTTAATCCGTAACATTGGCTAAATGTGCTTCTGGGAAAAAAATCTGCTTCTTATCATTTGGGCTGAGAAGCAGAACCGTGTGTAGAAACTGGAGTGCAAGGAATGTCTACTGCTGCCTGTAGCCTTGGCTCCAGCCAGAGTGACAGGGGCTGGTGAGAAAGGACTCTTTGAGAAATGAGAAAACACCCTTGCTTTTCAACAAATCCTATATTGCTTTTTCAAGTAATTATAATCTGCCAGCGTGAAGTTTGTGCCTTTTACTTCCATTTTATCTTGTGTTTAAAATGAAACATTTAAAATCAAACTCCTGAAAATTTAGAAGGCAAATAAAGTAATTCTGCTAATTTAATGAAGATGAAGCTGTAAATGTAGCTTTTATGGGGTGTCAACCACTCACTGAGGATGAACCTGCTCATAGAGGGAAAAGAGTGGGGAGGGTGTGCTATGACTCATTCCAAGAGAACAGAACATTTTATAGTTTTCCATAGCAAGTAGGGCTTCTGAGGGGGAAGGAGCTCTGCATTAATGAATGATCCAGCACCCTAAGCCCTCTAAATTTTACCCCAACTTGCCTTGCTTGCTTTTATTCATGATGAGTCAATGGAATGACTGTTAGAGAACACCCGTGCCTGTGGATTGGTGAAATTCTCTTTCTGGTACCTCTGTGCCAAGGAGTTGGTATTGAAAACAAGCTTCTGTCTGATGCCCTCTGTGGTATGTGGCTATCTACAAAGCGAGTCAACGCAGTGGAGGGGGGGCGAGTCTATCCTCCTGGGTGTCCTTTCAGTAATCCCCTTGTCACAGCCACCTCCAAAGGTGGCTCACCCTGACAGAAGGGATGTGATGGGCAGACTGTCAAACAGATTGTGAGTGCATTAGCTGGATTAGCAGTGAAGGCTAATACTGAAGCATTTCCAAAGTTCATTCACAGCATCTAAGACTGAGTTGCTCAGCTGCCAAATTGGGCAGGCACAGGCTTCAGAATTAATGTCACATCTGGGACTGGCCCTGAAGTGGCCAGAGGCACAGCAGTCCTACTGTTTCACTTGTGTTTATGTATTTTAACTCCAAAACAGAGTTTAATTTCTAATCTTAGTATTAAGATGATTCTAAATGTTCTTTTCCATCTTATTGATAAACTAGCTAAAATACCTTTAGCAGCCCCTGAAACCAGTTGCTTTATTCTTGGGAGTTAAGTATTACTGATATTTTTTTCTGTTTGTTAAATAATTGGAAAATTGGATTAGAAAGTATAAGGGAAAAATTTAAAATACTCAATCTTTTTACCAGAGATTATCTCTGATGTCATTTTTATGTATTTTCATGTAGACTTTCTTCTATGCATATGTATTAGGCAAAACTGATCAGATTATATAGTTGGTTTTGTTTCCTTTTTAAAAACTGAGATTTAATTGAAACTATTCTGCTGATACTATAATGGTGGACACATGACTTTAAGCATTCGTCGAAGCCCACAGAGAGTGAACCCTAACACAAATTATGGACTTCAGTCAATAATAATTTATCAATATTGGTTCATTAATTGTAACCAATATGCCACACTAATGCAATATGTTCTAGGAAGAAAGGCCTAGTGATTTACTTCCTAAAATCAACCAGTGAAAATTCTATGATCACAGTGGTCTGATCCACAACAGATCATGGAGATGGTGCAGGAAGGGGCAGGGTTTCATTACATTGTGCAAGCGGTCGCCATGAGTCTGGGGCCTAATGGAGGGCAGCTAACAGCCACAAGAATGCAAAACGTTAATAGGAGAAACAATGTTCAGAAGGAAGGTGGAAAATGGGAACTCTGTACTTTCTGCAGTTTTTTTTCTGTAAATGTAAAACTGCTCTAAAAAAATAGTCTGTAAAAAGTCAGAGAAAAATAACCCTGAACATTATATCATAAATATTTCACAATTTTATTTCATTTTTAATGGAAATATATTACTTAGTCACTACAAAATATATTATGTGAATATATTTTTATTATGTTTCTATTGATGTATAACAAATGACCACACATTTACTAATTTAAAGCAATGCATGTTTATTAGCTCACTGCCTTGTAGGTCAGAAGTCCAGCATGGCATGGCTGGGTTCTCTACTCAGGGTTTCGTAAGGCCAAAATCATAGTGTCAGCTGGGCTGAGCTCTCTTCTAGAGGCCCTTGGGAAAAATTACTTTTTAAACTCATTTTTGCTGGCAGGATTCAGTTCTTTGTGGTTGTAAGACTGAGGTCTTCATCTGCTTGCTGGTTGTTAGCTGGGGACCGCTCTTAGCAGCTAAAGGCTGCCTGCCTTCCTTGACACATGGTCCCGTCCATCTTCAAGTCAGAAATGGTGCATTGAATCCTTATTGTATTTTGAATCTCTGACATCCTTTTCTATGACCAGTCAGAGAACTGTCTGCTTTTAAACGGCTCTCATGATTAGGTCTCACCACTTGTCTGTTTGTTGTACTGTGGTGGCTTATGTGTTGCTGTGATGCTAGAAGTTATACCACCGGTACTTCAAATACCAGCAGGGTCACCGATGGTAGACGAGCTTCAATGGAGTTTCCAGACTAAGAAAGACTAGGAAGAAGGATCTGGTAATCTACTTTAGAAAAATTAGCCAGTGAAAACCTTATGGATAGCCGCAGAACATTGTCTGATATAGTGTTAGAAAATGAGCCCCTCAGGTTGGAAGGCACTCAGATACAACTGTGGAAGAGCTGCCTCCTCAAAGTGGAGCTGATCTAATGATGTGGATGGAATAAAGCTTTTAGGACCTTCATTTGCTCATGTGGCATGATTCAAAATGAGAAGAAACAGCTGCAAACATCCATTAGTAATCAGAACGTGGAATGTATTAAGTATGAATCTTGGAAAATTTGAAGTTGTCAAAAATGTAATGGAACACTTGAAGATCAATAGCTTTGGCATTAGTGAGCTGAAATGGACTGGTATCGACCATTTCGAATTGAACAATTGTTCCACATAAAGGTGATCCAATGGAATGAGGAAATTATTGGACAATATCATTAATATCACATGCAAGTAAAATTTTGCTGAAGATAATTCAAAAACGGTTTTAGCAGCACGCTAACAAGGAACTACCAGAAATGCAAGCCAGATTCAAAGAGAACATGGAACAAGGGATATCGTTGTTAATGTTAGATGGCTCTTGGCTGAAAGAAGAAAATACCAGAAAGATATTGACCTATGTTTATTGACTATGCAAAGGCATTCGACTGTGTGGGTCATAATAAATTATGGATGACATTGCAAAGAATGAGAATTCCAGAACACTTAATTGTGCTCATGTGGAACCTGTACATAGACCAAGAGGCAGTCATTCAAACAGAATAAGGGGATATTGCGTGGTTTAATATCAGAAAAAGAGTGTGCCAGGTTGTATCCTTTCACCATACTTATTCAACCTGTATGTTGAGCAAGTAATCCAAGAAACTGAACTACTCCCACTCCTCACTTATTGACATGGTTAGGTTCCAAAAAACAAGTCATTATGCAAAAAGTGGTGTTATGAGAAAATGGAGGATTATCGCATCAGATCACAAAATATTAGGTGTGATACATTTGTCCCTCTGGACCCAAGAGTCAGAAAATGCAAGTGGGTGCTATACGTCCCACTGATCATGAAAGGGTTACTGCCAGACCCATGTTGTTAAAGTGCAAAATAGTTGGATAATAGATTTTTTACTATTGTCATAAATGTGAAATGTGGATAACAAGATAGTCAATAAGTGAGGAGCAGGTGTATGTGAAGAAGAATGCAGCACCAAGATTGAAGGAAGACTCATTAACAACCTGCTATATGCAGATGACACAACCTTGCTTGCTGCAAGTGAAGAGGACTTGAAATACTTGCTGATGATGATCAAAGACTACAGCCTTCAGTATGGCTTACATCTCAACATCAAGAAAACAGAAGTCCTCACAACTGGACCAGTAAGCAACATGATAAAGAAAATACTGAATTTGTCAACAATTTCATTTTGCTTAGATCCACAATCAACATCTATGGAAGCAGCAGTCAAGAAATCAAACAGTGTATTGCATTGGACAAATATGCTGCAGAAGATCTCTTTACAGTGTTAAAAAGCAAAGATGTCACCTTGAGGGCTAAGGTACACCTGATCCAAGCCATGATGTTTTCAATCACCTTATGTGCATGGGAAAGCTGGACAATGAATAAGGAAGATCAAAGAAGAATTGATACATTTGAATTATGGTGTTGGCAATGAAGAATATACCATGGACTGCCAGAAGAACGAGCAAATCTGTCTTGGAAGAGGTACAGACAGAATGCCCTGCAGAAGCGAGGGTGATGAGACTTCCTCTCACGTACTTTGGACATGTTGTCAGGAGGGACCAGTCCCTGGAGAAGGACATCATGCTTGGTAGAGTGTTAGTGAAAAAGAAGAAGACCCTGGATGAGATAGATTGACACAGCAACTGTAACAGTAGGCTCAAACATAACAACAATTGTGAGGATGGCTCAGGACTAGGCAGTGTTTTGTTCTGCTGTACATAGGGTCACTATGAGTAAGATTCGACTTGAGGGCACCTAACAGCAACAACATGATTAGATCAGGTTCACTGGGATAATCTCCCCATCTTCAGGTCAATTGTGCCATATAACGTAACCTAATCACAGGAATTGGATCATAGGAATAAACTCCATCATATTCATAACCCCCAGTACTATGTAAGCCTTGTCTAACAGGTCTGAGAAACCATGGGGGGACATCTTAGAATTTTTCCTATAACCAAGTTATAATTTAACAGTTCTTTTGTTTTCAAAATTTGTTTCCAGTTTTTTAATTATAATTGATGTTTTTGGATTAGCATCTAATCTGTGTTCATTTGATAGGCAAAAAATGATGTTTTGTAATTTACATTTTGTTTTTAATAAAGTTCAACATTTAAAAAATATGTTTATTGGCCATATGTATTTCTTTCAAGAAATAATGAATTATTTCTTTACTGAGACTTTATGTTTTTCTTCTTTATTTTGATGAGTAGGTTTGTTAACTTTCTTCATGGTTACTTTGAAATTCGCTCTAATCTTCCTAGGTATGAACCAATCTATTATTACTTGATAACCTCTCTGGTTCCCTGTTGTAAATCTTTTGGTTTTGAATAATCTTTGAGAGTTCATTTCCTGGGTTGGTATCTGGCTGGTATGATCTTGCATCCTAGATTCAGGCTGTGGTCTGATGTTGTTTGTTCTCAAACTGAAGGACTCCCTTTAATAATTCTTGTAAGTTTGGTTTGGTTTTTACATAGTCCCTTAATTTCTGTTTATCTGGAAATGTTCTAATTTCACCATCATATTTGAATGAGAGTTTTGCAGGATATATTATTCTGGGTTGGCGATTTTTTTCTTTCAAGGTTTTATATATGTCATCCCATTGCCTTCTTGGCTGCATGGTTTCTGCTGAGTAATCGGAGCTTAGTCGTATTGTTTCCCTTCTGTATGTGACTTTGTTTTTCTCAAGCTGCTCTCAGGATTTCTTTGTCTTTGGTTTTAGCGAGTGTAATTATGATATGCCTTGGTGATTTTCTTTTGGGGTCTATTCTATATGGGGTTCTTTGGGCTTCTAGGATGGGCATCTCTTCATCTTTCATTATATTAGAGAAGTTTTCTATCAGCAATTCTTTGTATTCCATTTTTCCCCCTCTTCTGGAACTTTGATCACTTGCAAATTTTTGATTTCCATTGTATCCCACATAATTCTCAGGGTTTCTTCATTTTTCTTTTTTTTTCTTCTGATTTTTCCTCAAAGTGGTATCCAAGTATTTGTCTTCAGTGTTGCTGATCTTGTCTTCCATTGTTTCAAATCTGCTCCTCAGCCCTTCTATGATGCTGTCCATTTCTGAAATCTTGTTGTTTATCTTTTGCATTCCTAATTGTTGTTTTAGTATGATTTCTAGCTGTGAATTTATTTTGGCATTTTGTTCCTATATTATTTTCCTGAATTCTTTTTTTTTTTTTTTGGTCTGTATTTGCCA
>NW_004444125.1:2236732-2270425 GCF_000243295.1 Trichechus manatus latirostris | reverse complement strand
TTTTTTTGGTCTGTATTTGCCATGAATTTGTCTTTTTTTTCCTCATTTTTGTCTGGTTTTTGCTTCAACTCTTGGATAGCTATGAATATTAGAGATTTGAATTCCTTATCAGGTAGTTCTAGTGCCTTTTCTTCTACTGAAAAGTCATCTGGCCTTTTATTTTGGACACCTACTGGAACTATCCTGTCCTGTTTTTTTATGTTTTGCTGTTGTCTGCTGTCTTTGGGACATTCAGTAATTATTTCTTTGTTTATGGATTGTAGATTTGTTTGTTTCATCCTGCTTTTTTGTTTTATTTGGTTATGTCTAAGCAGGTGGGCTGAGCGCTCTTTGTTGTTTGTTTGTCTGTGGGCATGATACTTTTCACCTCCTTGTCCAATGGGCAGGGCCAGTCTCTCAGCTACGGTGCAGCAGGGCAGGTCCAGCTGAAGGGGAGTTGCTGGGGTGGGTTGTTTGTGGCACATACTGGAGCTGACAAGGTGGGCAATAATAAATTATTTCTTGCTATTCTTTCTTTTTTTCTTCCACTTAAGAAGTAAGTGTATTTGCTTGTAATTGATATATAATGCTTTTTAAAGGGTAAGACTATTAATCCATTGCTAATTTGCTAATTTAGTTACAAATATTTCACCTATCTTTGTTTGCTTTTGATGTACAAATGTTTTAAATGTACATGTACATGATTCTACCAATATATTCCTTTTTGTTTTCTTTCTTTGTTGTAATATTTAGAAAATCCTTTTGCACCCCAAGATTTTATAAATACTGACTTACATTTCTCTATTGCTTTTGTAGTTTCATTATTTGTATTTAAGCTTTAACATATATGGAATTTATTTTGATGTATAGTGTGAAGTACATATTAGATATTATTTTTTCCAAATTATTAATGTGTAATCTTGATATTTATTAAGTAACTCATTCTTTTTCCTTTCATTTGAGATGTCGTTTTCTGTCCTTGAGTCTGTCGAATGGCTTTTTAGTTTTTTCTGCTTTTCCATTTTGCCATTTTTTCTCAGTACCATGTTGTTTTGACTATAATTTTGAAATAAATTTCAATACACTAAAATGCAAATTCATCTATGCCATTCTTAGTTTTCAATAATTTATTGTTCATCTTACACTTATACTTTCAGGAACTTTAGCATGATTTCAAATTCCCTAAACTTTATGATGAAATTTTAAAGAAATTTTGAAGAAATTACATTTTTACAATGTATTTTCTTTCCATTCCTAGAATATAGTATATCTCTTCATTTGTTGAAAAAAATTTTTTTTCTGTACCTGAGAAAAGTTCTTAAAATTTTTGTTTCATTTTAATAAAATTTTAAACTTTCAGAAAATATGCTGTATTATTACAAATAACTTATCTTCCTGGACCATTTGAAAATAAGTTGCTGATATGATGTCTTATCACCAATGAATACTTTAATGTTTACTTCTGACAAACAAGGACATTCCATACAACTACCAAAATCAGGATGTTAACATCTATATACTACTGCTATCTAATCCACAGTTCTCCTTCAAGTTTCACCAATTTCCCAACAATGTCTTCTATAGAAAAAGGATCCAATCCAGGATGATGTGTTGCATTTCCTTGTCATGTATCTTTATTATCTCCCATTCTCAAACAGTTCCTCAGTCTTCCATGACTTTTGCTATCTGGAAACTTTCGAAGTTTATAGGCCAGTTATATTGTAAAGTGTCTCTCAGTTTGGGTTTGCCTAATGTTCCTCATGATTAGATTTGGGCTATATATTTTTTGGTAAGAATATCACAAAAGCAATGCTGTGTTTTCTCATTGCTTCCTACTAGGAGGTGCATTGCTTCCTACTAGGGGATCAAAAGAAAGAAGAAATCTGTCTTGGAAGAAGTACAACCAGAATGCTCTTTAGAAGCAAGGATGGCGAGACTACATCTCATATACTTTGGACATGTTTTCAGGAGGGATCAGTCCCTGGAGATGGACATAATGCTTGGTAAAGCAGAGGGTCAGTGAAACAGAGGAAGTCCCTGGATGAGATGGATTGACACAGTGGCTGCAACAATGGGCTCGGGCATAGCAATGATTGTGAGGATGGCACAGGACCAAGCAGTGTTTGGTTTTGTTGTACATAGGGTCGCTGTGAGTCGGAACCAACTCAACGGCACCTAACAAGGAGGTACATTGATTTGCCCCATTACTGGTGACATGAATTTTGATCATTTGACTAAATGACGCCTACCAGATTTTGCCACCCTAGGGTTACTCTTTTCCCTTTTGTAATTAGTAAGTGATTTGTGGGGAGATACTTTGAGACTAAATTGCCTTTTAAGCATTTTAAGCTTTGGTTGATGTGACCAGATCAATATTAGTTTGGCATTGTGGAAGAAAGTTCTGGCAATCTGCTTCCATAAAGATTACAGTCAAGAAAACCCTATGGAGCACAGTTCTATTCTATAACACATGGGGTCTCCATGAGTCAGATTGGCTTGATGGCAATTGGTTTAGTTTTTTTGTTTACTGAGGGAAAAATAAAAACAAAAAAACCTTCATCAGTACTCTTTCTGATGACATGAATTATAAGATTTTCCACTCTAGCTGGTGGCAATAGAAATTATGTTCGGCTCTGTATGAACTCTGGATTGTTCTTGCTTCTCCTTTTTGGTAGTTCTTTTTTTTTTTTTTTTGCCTTGGGTTGTTTCCCCACATACACAAGCTGATAAATATCCAACTGAAGATTCCAGGGAGACTCTACAGATCTTTGGAGTGTTTTCTTTGCAGCACTCTGCCCTAAGGCAACTCTATTGCTTTGACCTCCCTGGAATTCCAGCTCTGTTCCTCAATTTAGGGGAAACACAGGCTCTCCCTGCATTTTCCCTTCCTGTGATGAAGCCTGCAAATTGTCTCAAGACAATGGTAGTGTTCACCTCATTTTTTCCCATCTCTCAGGGATCGCTGTCCTGTGTTGTCTGTTGTTTTGTTTTATGGGGTTTTTTTTTAGTTGTTTCAGGAAGGAGGGTAAAAATGTTTTCTGTTACTCAGTATTGACTGGGAAAAAAATACTTATTCATTTTTAATGAATCAAATGCATCATTATTTTTCAAGCATTTATTAGAATGTAAGAATGCTTTCCTCTGCTCTAAATGGCCCTCCCCAAAACCAAAACCAAACCTGTTGCTGTCCAGTGGATTCGGACTCATAGCAACCCTAAATGGCCCCAGGATACTGAGATTTTTTTCAAAGATTGTGTGTTATAGTCTATCTTCTTCTTCCCCAGATGTTGCTTCCCTCTGTTATTAGCTACATACTTACTCTCCAGTATTTTATACATCAATTCTGCTGAAGGACAATTTCTTAGACTGGGGTGTTAGATTCTAAATGAGTGTTTGAGGGTCTTCTCCAGGAATTAAGAAAATAAGCTATGTGACATGAATTTGACACGCACTTTCCTCCTGTCTTCCCAGTCCTTGGCCACAAATCTGTAGTCAAGTTGGCGAAAGCACTGAGTTCTGGAAAAATGAGCTATAATGCCACCTTGGGGCTTTGTGTGGGAATCCTCTTTGCTGGTAAATCAGGGTGGGAGTGGGGCAGTTGCAATCTTTTTCTGGATTGTAGAATAATTGGGATAGAATATTGGGGGACTTTCTTAGCGGAAATGGAACACTCAGAGAATACATCGAAAGCAGATGACACAGGTGCAGTTATTTTTGGGAAGACGCAGGAGCCAGCTGGGCTATTGCCGGCATGCTAGCAGAGGGTACTGTGCCAGGTTTGGCGACTAACCTCTACAGGCAGGGATACAACGACACCAATATCTTGGTGTTCAGGCCATGCCTGAAATTTCCTGATATAAAATCCTTTGGCCAAAGCTTCAGAGAGTGACTTTGAGGCCAGTGAGCTAGATGCATGCAGACACGGGGCAGGTAGATTCGAGGCCTTCACTGACCAAGTTGTATATCTCTGTTGAGAGGATAATTACTACTGCTGTTGACTTAATTTGCACAGCTCTTTTCAGTTTATAGGGTGATTTCACAGTTTGTGTTCTGTCTTAGTTTTCACCTCAAGCCTGTGAACTTGACATTGTTATTTCCTTTTAGATACCATGATTTTCAGTATCATTATGCAATAGCTGCCATTTGTTGAACGCCCACTATATTGAAGACATTTTGCAAGGCACATCACATATTTTAGCTGTTAAGACCCTCACAAACACACTAAAAAGTAGATATTATTATTCTCACTTTGTAGATGAGGAAATTGAAGCTTAGAGGGTTTAAGTGACTTGCCCAATGTCATATGGTTAGTAAGCTGTAGAACTGGTACTAGGACTCAGGTCTGGGTCCTTCCCAGCTTGTGCATTGTCAACCACACCACGTTGCCAAATTGACTAGTACGTTAAACCCGCCTACGGGATGTCAGCATGGGTATTGCCCAGGAAAATGAGAAATCCCACTTTTAAATATATTCTCTAGACTCAATACTTACTAGCTGTGTGAACTTGGACAACTCAGTTTATCTTCCTTAGCTTTATTTATTCATCCATTCATTCACTTAACAACTATTTATAGAGCAATTATATGCCAGGCACTGTTCTAGGCCCTGGATTTATTGCAACGTAAGATAAAGTCCTTGTGGAACTTGGCTTCTAGAACTATCTCAGTTTTCTTATTTGTAAAAGGGGGATAGTAAAAGTGTATGCCTAATTGAGTTGTCGTGAAGAATAAATAAAACAATTCATGTAAAGAGGTTAGCCCAGTGCCAGGCACATCATAATTTTCAATAAAAATTTGGTATTTATATAGAGAGTGTACACAGTGAAAAACGTGCCTGACTCTTGACTCCTCTGGAACAGCAATGCTCCACCATGGGGTGGTTGTTATTGTTAGCTACCACTGAGTCTGTCCTGACTCATGGGGACCCCACACACGATGAAATGAAATGCTGCCCAGTCCTGCAGCATCCCCATGATCTATTGTGAATCAGACTGTTTTGATCCACAGGGTTTCCACTGGCTGATTTTCAGAAGTAGATTACTAGGCCTTTCTTCCTAGTCCATTTTAGCCTGGGAGCTCCACCGAAACCTGTTCAGCACAACAGCAACATGCAAGCTTCCACTGACAGATTGGTAGCTGGGCATGAGGTACACTGGCTGGGAATCGAACCCAGGTTTCCCATACGGAAGGTGAGAATTCTGCTGCTGACCCACCCATGCCTCATGCCCTCCAGCATGGGGAGGGTGTGTGAAATAATCTGGGGGCTGCATAGCTCTGGAGTCTTGGAAGCCAGCCTTCCCCAGATTTGGGATTAATATGCAAGAGTTAAAGTGTGGATGTCATTTGGGGAGTGGCAGGTCCTCTCAAATGACAGGGACTCGAGAACACACGCCAAGAGAATCTGCTTTTCCAGCATGTGCTTCTACTGCCCTGAGTGCTCAGAGCTGCAGGCAGGGGCAAAGCATTCCACAGTACAAACCAAAGAACTAGTGAGGACCTAAATCAATGTCACACAAGTTACACAGGGTGGAGGATACTGCTGGTTTTAAATTTTGGTTTGCTTAAGTG
Organism: Trichechus manatus latirostris; assembly: GCF_000243295.1. Taxonomy (NCBI): domain Eukaryota; kingdom Metazoa; phylum Chordata; class Mammalia; order Sirenia; family Trichechidae; genus Trichechus; species Trichechus manatus. The sequence continues at coordinate 2,264,878 of NW_004444125.1, read as the reverse complement.
GCTCGCTGTATTAAATGCCTGTCTAAAGTTCCTATATTTCAATGTGCGGAATTAACTCCAGTAGAAAACATACAACCAGCCAAAAGCAAAATAGTTTAAGAAATGTAATATTTTATTTGCATCACATTTTAAAAAGTAGTTTTTTGTTGAGGAGTGGAGTAACCACCACCAGACATTTTATTTTGCCTCAGGGATACAACGCTGAGAGTTAGCTTTTATACCGTAATTTGGCTCACCTGCTCAAATTTACCTTCTGTAACTCCTTTAAGTGCATTTAGTATTAATACAGGAATTTTTTTTTTTTTACTGTTTTTCTATCAGAAGGAAATGCATTACCAGACTATACCATAATATGTGCTCCACTTGGCTTACCGTCTCTGAAGAATAGCAGAAAGAACAGAAACAGCAAGTGGAGCAGGGATTCTTGTGCAATCCTACCTCCCAAAGAACCACAGGCTACAGTCCTACCTCCCAAAGAACCACAGGCTATAGGCCTGCAGCAAACACTGTCGGACCACAGAATGAGGTTCAAATCTGCCTAAGCTTCACTGAGATGAAAAAAAATGATTTCTCTCTCTCAGGGTTGGTATGATGCTTAAATGAGACAACATGTGTAATGAACCTAACACACAGAAGGTATTAGCAAAAATAGCTTGCTTTTTTTTTTTTTATCGCCTCCTCTACAGATTCAATTCTTTAAAAATATTTTTTAAAACAGTTATAAATTAAACCATATTGGTTTCTTATTTACGGCTGGAGGGCCTGGTACACAGAAGGTCATCAGTGGGTATTTGTGAGATGAATTGTTCATGGTGCTGTGTAGAAAAGTATTTCCTGTCCGAGTCCCTTGTTGGCAGCAGTAAGGGGTGGGTTTGGCAATTCATTCAGTCTCTTGGCAGCACACATGGACAGGTTAGACTCTTCCCAGCTAAGGCTCATGGGAGAGTTATTTCCTTAAAAAATTTGGGCGATTTAATGCACATTCTCCGCCTTCAAATCCACCTTTCAAATACCTGACAATTCTATGTGCTTGCAACTCTACTAAAGTTTAAGGATTCAGAGAAGAATTAGACATGGCTCCTAGCCTTGGGAAGTCTATAACTAGGTAGAAGAGAAAGTGGAATATATATATATATAATACAGACATGCATATACCTGTGTGTATGTGTGCATGTGTGTGTGTGTGTTGGTTGGAGTTCTCCTGAGGTAAAGGGAAGCATTCAGTGTAGAAGACCTAAAGTTGTGAGTGTGGTGACCATGTTTTACACATCAAAATTGGGAACCATGGTCCTACAAGAATACAGGTTCATAGAAAGTCACAGTAATAGTGCTTAAAATTGAGACTGTCTCAGAATCAAGACTATCTCATTAAGAGATAGTCAGTATCCTTAATACACTTACGAGCTGGGTAGAGAGATAATCACGTGTATGTCCCTGGCTAAAAGAGGGCACAGCACTATGCGATATGTAGTAGAGGCAAGAGGAGGACCCCGGAAGAGACATAGCTTCTCAGCGCTATGGAGATGAGGAAGGGGAGAGAAAGAGCTTAGTGTCAGTGAGTAGTGATAGGATATGGGGAAAGGGGAGATTTCTGGGTCTGGAAAGTTGCTATAAAAACTCCTGGCTGCAATCTTGTCCCAACAGGGAGATCATAGAGCCTTTACTAGATTTCAGGTAATGAGACATCCTTAGGGAGCCAGGTGTTTCTGTGGTCAAGGATTTTGCAACTTGTCTAGCTGGCTGTCAGCAACTTGGTTGAGAAGAGACATGCAGGACTGATTAGAAAACTGTGATGCTTGGGGAAAAATGTAAATGTCAGAGATAAGGAATTGGAAACTTGCAAGTGTTTGCAAATGGAGCATACCTGTCATTGTGGTTTATATGCCTGGGAGAACTTGTGAGCAACCTGCAGATATGGCTGGGCAAACAAGCGGTAAGAGACCTCTCTCTCTCTCTCTCTCTCACAGTGATGGCTTTCCTTGAATGTCGTCTAATGATGACCACAGTTTCCTTCTGAGATAGGATCTGTCTCTCATTGGTTGTTGTTAGCAAGTGATCTGGGGGCCCACCAAATTCAGGGCTTCATCAGACTCTTGGGATGAAAGCATGATGGTGGTGGGGGCAAGGATAGCATAGTAAAGGGGTCAAAGACCTTTTTTGGAAGCAGCAAACTTTATTAGTTGTTGGCAACTAATTAGTTGGCAAGTTACTTAATCTCTAGGAATCTTAGATTCTTCATCCATAAAATGAAAACAATCATATCCATCTTAAAAGAGAGTTCTTGTGAGGACTAAACATAGTAACCAATAAAATAGATTAGTACAATGCTTGGCACATATTAGTTGTTCAATAAATCTAATCTGTTCTTACTATTTACTGTGTTTGATGTAATATGGGGACATTCTGGGTATTTAAATCTTTTTTGAGGGGCACACAAGAATGTACATTGCTTTCCATAGTGCTGAATTATCATTGCTTAGGGCATGAGTGTTTCTCCTATCCTCACATCACCTTTGATTCCTGCTCAGTCTCTCCTAAGAATTATGTTTCAGGGATGCTGAATGAAGAGACCAAAATGGTAGAGAAGCAAAGGAATGGAAACTTTTGGACAAGTTACTGGAAATTTATAGGGAGCAAGAAGGAGACTTTTGCCATAAATTTTAGATATTTATATTACCAATGAATAATTCAAATTGACATGACTGGAATAATTTATAAAGGTAGGACATGTCTGTTACATGATGGTGGGCTGTGCAAGTGTTAACGTAAAGAATGAATTTGGGCAGCTGGGCGAGCAGAACTCTAGTGAGGGTAGAGACTGTGTCAGCGAAGTGTCATTATTAGTTGAGTTAAAACAACATTTTAATAGATATTTTCAAAACTTGGCTCATTAAAATGTTTGTAATTTATTTTTAAATTGTTACATAATGAAAAAAAACCCAGTCCCTTTTAATGTATGTGGCCAATTTCATGTAATACTGCAAATTCAAATGCACTTCTGAGTGTAGTAAGCTTTTTTTTGGAAGGGGAGCAGGAAGCTTTGAAAAGCCAGTATCTTCCCCACGTTCTGTTCTTTGGGTATTCTCGTGATGATTCTGGGTACATTGTTTATCTGAGCCTTCTTCCTCCATTCTCCTCTTTTTCTCACAAAGGCTCGAGTTGCTAAAGCAACTTGACTAGTCTGCCTTCTAATGTCTACCCACTTGTCAATCCATCTACCCATCCATCCATCCATCCATCCATTAACCAATTATCAAGCATGTAATTATTAAACATTGACTGAGTATTTTATACTCTGTGAGGCTTTGTTGTATGCTTTGCGTCAAGAGGGTGCTTTGTCCAGTTTACTTTCTGTGATGATAAACTCTGTCCTTTGATGAATCATCTCTGGAATCTGCTGGTGCTATACTCATTCCTTCTGTATTCATTCCTTCTGTATTCATTCCTTTATTCAATAACATTTATTGAGCACTTACTATAAGCCAGATAGTGTTCTAGGTACTGGAGATAACCAGTAAATACTTCTATCTAGCATCTGGATTACTTCGATAAACTCTGATTGGCTCTCTGTTTCTGCCATTGACCCTCCTATTGTTGATTATCAATAAAGTCATGTCATTCCTCTGCTCATTATCTTCCAATATTTTCCCATCTCACTTACTCAAGGAGTGGTGGTGGTGATGAGACAAGGTCATAATCTCTACGTATATTTTATAAGGCAGAGACCATAGGATTTGCTGACTATTCAGACATAGGATGTGAGAGAAAGAGAGGAGTCAATGATCCCTCTAAGGATTGTGTCCTTAGTAACTGGAAAGATAGAATTACCAATTAACGAGTTGCACGACACTGAGCAGAACAGATGTGGAAGTGAAAATTCCAAATCTGGTTTTGGACATGGTAAGTTTGAGGGACCTATTTGACATTAAAATGGAGATACTGAGCATGCAATTGGATATATAAGTCTGGAGTTTGAGCTGGAGATACACATTTTGGAGTCATTAGCATATGAAGGACATTTAAAGCCATGAGTCTGTATGAGATCGCCTATTAAAAAAAAAGTTCACAGGTCTGAGCCGTGGAGCATTCATAATTTAGAAGTTGGGAAGAGGAGGAGAAACTTGAAAAAGAGACAGAATAGGAGAAAATTAAGAATTTGGAAGTGATCCAAGTGATTGGTATCAAGGAAAAAACATATTTTAATAAGGGGAAGGCGTGAGGGCTGAAAATTGACTTCTGGAAATGACCAGAGGTATTGATAAGAGCTGTTTTGGTAGAATGATGAGGCCAAGAGCCTGATTGAATTGTGTGCAAGAGAATATAAGAAGAGAGTAAATGAGACAGTGAGTACTGAGAACTCTTTTAAGGTAACTCAAAATATGTCAAGAAACCTCATGATTTATTAAAGGCTAGTTAAAGAGCCTTGGTGGAGCAGTGGTTAAGTACTCAGCCGCTAACTGAAAGGTCAGTGGTTCAAGCCCACCAGCTGCTCCACGGGAGAAAGATATGACTGTTTCCATAAAGATTTACAGCCTTGGAAACTCTATGGGGCGGTTCTACTCTGTCCTATATGGTTGCTATGAGTTAGGATTGACTCGACAGCAATAGGTTTAGACAGAAGCAAAGAGTTCCTAGGTGGCACAAACAGTTAAGTGCTGGATTACTAGCTGAAAGGTTGGTGGTTCAAATTCACCCAGAGGTGTCTTGGAAGACATGCCTGGCCATTTACATCAAAAGGTCACAGCCTTGAACACCTTATGGAGCACAGTTCTAATCTGCACACATATGGTTGCCATGAGTTGTGATTGACTCCACAGCAACTAACAACAACATACACAGGCAAATTATGGATAATTTTGCCATTGTTATGCTGTTCTATCACGGCACTGTGTCTTGGTCATCTAGTGCTGCTGTAACAGAAATACCACAAATGGATGGCTTTAACAAAGAGAAGCTTATTCTCTCACAGTCAGTAGGCTACAAGTCCAAATTCAGGGCATCAGCTCCAGGGGAAAGCTTTCTCTGTTGGCTCTGGAGGAAGGTCCATGTCATCAATCTTCCCTTGGTCTGGGAGATTCTCTGTGCAGGAACCTCAGGTCCAAAGGATGCGCTCTGCTCCCGGCACTGCTTTCTTGGTGGTATGAGGTTCCCATGTATCTCTGCTCACTTCTCTCTTTTATATCTCAAAAGATCATAGTGATTGAATTCACAACACATAAGGAAATCACATCAGGTTATGAAATGGTACACAATCATACAATACTGGGAATCACTACCCAGCCAAGTTGACAGATATTTTTTGGGAACACAATTCAATCCATGACACAGTGTTTTCCAAATACTGCATTGACCTAAAGATAGATAGGCATCAAGGTATGAGCATCTCTCAAAACTAGTTAGGAAGATGGTGAGTCAGCAAAAGGCTGCACCACCCTCAGTTTCTCTAGAAATAGCTTACTACTTGTCATACAGGGCTTCTTAAAACAACAATAGCAGCAACACCAATAATAACAACAACTGAAATAATAAGTTAGAGTGCTTATTTTGTACTAAGCATTATACTAAGTATGTTTCATAGATTATCTTGTTGAATGCTCACAACCTAAAGAGGTCTGTAATCACTTTTATTCTCATCTTACAGATTTAATAACTTACAGGCAGCACCGACATCCTTTGGAATATTTCTTGAGATGCTGATCATTGGTACCTTTTTCATATAGGCATATTTCAACACCTTGCTGAAGTGTTGGGATATAAAATGATTTTTCAGAAATGATAACTGCTTTCTCCAAGTGCTACTATTTGGATTGAGATCTCACTCTTCCCTCCTACCTCATTTATCATTTCTCTTAGGAATTAAGGTGCCATTAAAAAAATTATTTATTTCTAATTTATTTTGTTGTTGTTGAGAATATACACAGCAAAACATACACCAATTCAACCATTTTGACATGTACAATTCAGTGACACTGATTACATTCTTTGAGTTGTACAACCATTCTCATCCTCCCTTTCTGAGTTGTTCCGCCCCCATTAACACAAACTCTCTGCCCCCTAAGGTTCATATCTAATCTTCTGAGTTGCTGTTGTCACTTTAAACCTATACAGATAGTTCTTAAAAGAGCACAATGTTCAGGGCAGACATTCTTTTCTAGTTAAGCTAAACTATTGTTTTATTTTAAGAAAACTTTAGGGGATATTTTTGGTTTAAGATTTAAAGATGACCTCACGGCAATAGTTCTAGGGGTTCATCCAGCCTCCATGACTTCAGAAAATCTAGATTCCATAATTTGAAATTCAGTCCTGCATTTTTCTCCTTTTGATCAGAATTCTTCTACAAAATCTTTGATTAAAACATTCAGTAATGTGAGCTGGGCACCATCCAGTTCTTTTGGTTTCATGGCAAAGAGGGCAGTTATTTACGGAGGTGATTGGACACATTCTATTTCCTCCTCCTAGTCCTGATTCTCCTTCTTCTGTTGCTCCGGGTGAATAGAAACCAATCGCTGTATCTTGGACAGCCGCTTGCAAGCTTTTAAGACATCACACACTACACAATGAACTAGGTGGCAGAAGATAAGCACTAAACACATTATTAGGCCAATTAATTGGGATGTCCCATGAAACCATGACCTCTCCAAACCAAAGAACTAAATTCTATGAGGTTTTTGGTTATACATAAGCAGCTTCAGCTGTTACTCTCTTTTTTTTTGGTCGTTGTTGTAAGTATATCTATCACACAACTTTTGCCAATTCAACTTTTTACAGATGTACAACTTATTAACAACAATTACAATAATCAGCTATGCAACCCTACCCTTAATCAATGTGATTTTTCCACCACTGCTCACTCCCTCCTTTCCACTCCCTCCTGCCCCGGTAACCACCAAAAAACTTTGGTCTCTATACATTTGACCTCTCTTGTATTTTTATTTAAGGGAGTAATATAATATTTGTCCTCTTGTGATGGACTTATTTCACTCAGCATATTCAAGCTCCATCCATATTGGAGCATGTATCAAGACTTTGTTTCTCCTACTGGCTGAGTAGTATTCCACTGTATGTACGTACCATATTTTGTTTATCCACTTATCTGTCGATGGGCATTTAGGTTGTTTTCACCTTTTGGCTATTATGAATAGTGCTGCAATGAACATTGGTGTACAAGTCTCTGTTTGAGTCTCTGGTGCCATTTTTAATGGAGAGTGTTAAGCCATTAATAAAACGTGCTATCTTCAGAGGCCTTGTGTGGTTGTGAGGTCTGTCTTCTTTGTGGTGGTTCACCTTCTGTTTGAATTCTCTCTGTTATATCTGTGGCTCACCTTGCCCCTTGAAGAGTGAGGGCCTTACTTCATTTAAAAGAAGCAAGGTGCATAGTGAGGTCACTCTTTGGTTCCTGTTAACTCTTAAGACTTTAACTTTCAGAAACATTTCAGCAATGTCGCCTAAACATTTACAAGAAACAAGAGGTATTTTGATAGGCTTATAAACTTTATTCTGTTTTAACAAATACTGAAGTTACTGGTTTACTATACCAATAGGAATTACACATTGTGCTGTAAAGTCAAAGGCCGAAATAGTTCAGATAGCTACAGCTCTAATTAAGACCTGAGTGCGTGTTGAGTGCACAATCTATGGTTTATTCTTTTAAAAACTATTTAGCTACTCAACTTCCATTTTTTTAAAAAAGAGCCTTTTATGGAAAACTCAGAGAACATTGGATTCATTGACAACAACTGTAGGTTTCCACAAGAAGCAGATGGGTCCACCGAAAGAGTTGGGTGAACACAAGAATTGACCATGACCCCAGGAGTTAGGGGTCTGTTTGAAATCTGACAGTGTGACAATACTTTGCACAGGAGCTTTAATCTCTTTCTCCTTGGATGGAATTAAGCACTTATTCCCCCCCCCCGCCTTCTTCCCTACTACCTACTTCTCCCTCGTTTACAAAAATCCACATATTCACACACAATTTTGTATTGTATTTCCACAGTATAATTTTCTCTTTACTAATAATTTTGATACATGTTTTTGTTTGTTTTTTCCCCAAATTTATTTATTTAGTAATTTCTCTGTTCATTCATCTCTTTATTATTATTCTGAGTGGAACCAAGTCTATACGTATTGTGTGTTTTTTAAAAACCCCTCCAAGTGATTACTTCAGACTTCAGATCTCTTCTTAACCTAGTAGTTACAAGCTCAAAAGATGACTAAGATGTTTAAGGAGTCTCTCTGTACTTAGCTTCATTCCAAAAAAAAAATTTGGAGAACAAAACAATTAAAACATCAAGGAAATAAATGAGCTCTGTGGGATTCTAGTTTCCCATTACACTACTCGTAAGGGGTTTTCAGGAGCTGTCAGATGCTTTATATGAAAATTATGAAATAAATATTCTTCCAACACGATTAACTCTTCTTCCTCCTTTTCTCTCTTTCTCCTCCTTCTCCTCCTTATTATTATTATTCTTGTTGCTATTGTTATTATTATTTATCAGTCTACAAACAGCTAGTTCATCCTTTTAGATTTGCTTAGGAGAACCCTGACTTCAAACAGTCTGGGGTGAAAGCTGGAAACATCTTTGCTCTTTCAACATAACCATGTCAAAAGGCCCTTTAGGCTTGATATTGATCAAGCACATTTTCCAGTGTATTTAACAATTGTCTACAGCCACTTCATATTAGGTTTACCATTTTTGTGTGTGTCTCTACTCCCCCAAACTCCCATTGATGTGACTTGGGTTGGGATGAGAGTCTGAGAACCTGGGTTTGAATCTCTTCTCTGCCATTTACTAGATGCTTGACCTTGGGCAAGTAATTTAATGTTTCTGAGCATCTGTTTCCTTATATATAAAATGGAGATAGTAGTATCTAACTCATATATTTGTGGTGAGTAAATGGGATAACATTGATAGAAAAAAGCCTATTGTAAATTATAAAGCTCTAGCTAATATATAAGTTGTAATATTAGCAACGGTAATAATTCAGTCGGAAAAAAATCCAAAAAACAAAAAACAGTGCCTCACAAATCCTCCTGTTGGAGACTACTAGAGTTTTTCATGTGATGCTGCTTATTTTAAATGGTATGGTGTAGTTAGACCATGATTTACTTAACCATCTTCTGAATTTGGGCAATGAACTTGTTTCAGACTGTTTGGTTCTATATGTAGCACTGCAATTAGCGTGCTTATGAATAAATTACATATCTCCGTTTCTGAATATCTCTTTGGGACTTGGCTCCAGAAGGCCAATCACTTTCTGGAAGGGCTGCCATTCCTCTGGGATCCTGTCTTACCAGTGCTGCTGCTCTGCTCTGGAGAGTTTCTTTTCCCTTGTGTTCTCTCTGGGACTCCAGAAGAGCCTCCAAAGAGACCCGGGCATGAGTGGGTTGTGAGATGAAACATGGGCTTTGTGGTTGTTAGTTAGAAGAAGAAGTTGGACTAATAATGCCTGTTTGCTCTGGGGAGAACTTGGTGTAGGAAAAGAATTGGCTTTGCCTGTGACGGGATGGGAAAAGCAGAAGACAAGGAGAGAGGAGTGCTACGAATGTCTCTGGGTGCTTGTTCTTGCTGAGAGTTCCCATTGGGCCCCACAGGACTCTCCCCAGTTGAGCCTTATAGGATTACCAGTGATTCAGGGCTCTGCCAGAGAGAGCAGTCCTGCTGCACCGCCCCCTCCCCCGACACCATGTTGTCTCCAAAATAAGGGAGGTCGGGGGCAGCAGTCCTCCAGGCTGTTAGCAGCTCTATCATTGAGTGAATGGCCTGTGAAATGTTAGAGAAGACCCGAAACCCTCCTCCCTGGGAGGATATCACCTTCTTCCTTTGGATTTTACAAATAACCTGATCCTCTTTGCCTGAATGGAGCCAAATAAATGGGAGTCTCAGAGGAGATTGATGGCTCAGCCAAAGAAGTCCCACAGCTACGTCTGGTTTTGATGTATGGCTGAAGGATACAATCATACTTCGAGAAAGAGATCGTTTTTGCCAGTTTGAGAGAAAGGTCGTGTTTTTAATTTAGCTTAATTTCCTACACCAAAGAGAATTTTCAATAGGATATTCGACTTTTGCACCTTTAATGAGACCAGATGCTCTGGGGCCTGCAGAAATGAAGAGAAAACAGATTTTCTAGTTTACACTTCCACTTTGTGCTTTTTCTAAATTGAGCATGTGCAGTTCCTTTAAGGACCCCATTCCTCATTTGAGTCTCTTTCTTTCTTCATTCCTTCCTCTCTCTTTTTTCTTTCTCCCTCCCTTCTTTCCTTCCTCCCTCCTTTGCTCCCTCTCTCTGTCCCTCCCTCCTCCTTTTCCTCTCTTCCTCCCTTCTCTTTGATACAGCACTCAATATGGGCTGAACAATGTACTTAGAACTTAATAAACATATATTTAATTTTAATTTTACAGATGACGAAACGGACTCAAGAGAGGTTAAGTAAGGAGTATAGCATAATATTTTGTAGTAGAAAGATAGGCTGAATCACTTAGCAATTACAAGCATGGGTTGTGAAACAAGATTATTTGGGCTTAAGTCCAGGTTTGTTCATTTATTTGCAGAGTAACCTAGGGAAGTTACTTAACTACTCATTTATGTTGGTTGCCTTAAAGTTAGAGGTTGAATTTTATTTTTAAAGATGACAATTATATATACAAAAGGGCATATATATAATTTATAGAATAAGAAGACAAATACCTGGGTGCCTTTCAACCAGATTAAGAAATAGAGCATTGCTCATACATTTGAAGCCCTCTGTGTGTTCTGACACAATTGTAACTTCACCCTCATTGAATCTCCAGAGGTAACCATTATCTTTGATTTTGATTTTGTGTTATTAATTTTCTTGTTTTTTTATACATGCACGATAAACACACACATACCTTTCCTAAACCATATATTGTTTAGTGTTGCCTGTTTTTGTACTTTATAAAATTCAGAGATATGGTAATGTATTTTTCTTTGACTTGCTTTTTGCACCTTTAAGTATATTGTGAAATTGAACTATGTAACTACCGTTCATTTATTTTTAGTGTTGAATGTAATGCCATTCTCTTCTCAATGAACATTTGAGTTGTTCCAGTTTTTTGATATTACAAACAATTCTGTGATGTATACTCTCTGACTTCTGGGGGCACATCTGCAGAAGTTTCTGTAGGGTATATACTTAGGAATGGAATGGTCATAGCTATGTGTGTTCAACGTTTTGCCAAACTGCTTTCTAACTTTGTTGTAACCTATTTATTCTCTGATTGGCCGAGTAGAGGGTTTCCATTTCTTCATATCACCAACACTTGGTATTGTCAGGTTTTAAACCATTTGTCAGCATGATGAGTGCAAACTGTATCTTATTGCTGCTTTAATTAGCAACTTGCATTTCCAGTGAAGCTGGGCAGCTTTACATATGTTTGTAGTTATGCTTTCTCTTAGGTAGAGTGTCTGCTTATTTTTCTTTTTTTTTTTTTTTTTTTTCATTTCTCCTCTCAGAGTTTCATTTTCTCCATTCATAAAATGGGGAACCCTTCTGGAATACTTTAATGGTCCTTACAGCTGTGTGCTGTGTGATGCAAAAACTGATATTTTGATGCAGCTAATTCTCTATGTTTTCATATGTTGTACTCCTTTCTCTGAAACATGCTCATATACCTTCGGGGTTGATGTCATCTCAACACCCCTGTCTCTTAGAACTTGTACAAGGACAGTGGAGAAAACGTCCTTCCTAGAATAGCCCAAGAGAATTTTCTGACTTTAGTTGATTATTTAAAAATTCCTACTGACAATTGAAAATAAGTTCTCTTATATTGGTTCCAATATTCATAGACTGGACACATATTTATGATTGCCCAGAATCCAGATCTTCCTATTAAACACATAAAGGGAATATCTTTCTCCTCCTTTTATCTGCTGTTCTTATCTGATGGTAGGATCAATAAAAAATATAAAGCTTAGGAGAGAAATCCTTCCTATTTATACAAATTAGAATATGTAATCAGAGTGTGTTTTCAGGATAATTTATCACATGCCCTTCATTGCTTCTTCTTCTGTTTCTAACTCATATTTTCCTTCAGATCAGTGATTTCAAAAGCAAAACAAACAAATAAAAACTAAGCAAGTCCTCCAAACCAATGAACCAACTAACCAACAATCAAACCTAAACCACCACAGAAAAACCGAACAAGCATTATTGAACCCAGCTAACACAAAAACCAAAAAACCCAAACTCATGGCTGTCAAATTGATTCCGACTCATAGCAACCTATAGGACAGAGTAGAAATGCCCTATAGGATTTCCAAGAAGCAGCTGGTAGATTTGAACTGCCGTACTTTTGGTCAGCAGCTGAACTCTTAACCACTGTGCCACCAGGGATCCCCAGGTAACATAGGAGTAAATAAAATTTCTTGCACAATTGCCAATGCCTTCTGCTACCTCACCTCGTATTTTACCAAGTCAGGAATCTCTGAACTAAACAAGAAAAATGTGATGCAATGGGAAATGTGTACGTTCAAGGATCAGCCACTTTTTAATCATCTAGAGATGCTTATCTCAGAGGCTCAGCTCAGTGTAAAATAACTAAGTGGCTGTGATGAGATCTTTTGTATCATGAGCAGTGAGAAATGCCTGATGCTGGGTTTGTAGAAGTCTCTTAAAAGAGCATTGTCTTTGTGGAGTTTCTATCCCATACCAGAGAGACCCATTCATGGAGCATCTTGCCTTTGCCTCCTGCAGGGCCCAGAACAAAGCTGGAGGTCAGTTCAGAAAATGAGACCCAACTTCAGAAGACTGAGTTACTAAACTCTGTTTCTCAAAGGAGACATGCAAATATACTGAAAGTGATAGGACCTGTGGGGGCACTCGGCTTTCATAAAGGAGGTTATGAGAGATGTCTTTGCTTTTGTTTTGGTCATATATTTGGACCTATTTGTTTCTTTGTATGGTTAAATGACTTTGGAACTGACTTTATTTTATTTCCACAAGGTTGACCAGGATAGATCTGAGATGGCCGGTGTCTTAGGGGTTCTCTAGAAAAGCAAAACCAGTGAAATGTGTGTGTGTGTATATAGATAGATAGATAGAGAGAGAGAGAGAGAGACTGAGAGGCTTATCTCAAGGAAATGGCTCACAAAGTTGTAGAGGCTGGCAAGTCCCAAGTCCATGGGTCAGACATCAGGCTGGAGGCTTCTGACTTGCATAGCTGCAGGGGCCAATGAACCCAAGATCGGCAGGTAAGATGGTAGGCTGCTGGCTCACAGGCTGTGGAGGCTGACGAATCCCAGCATTGACAGTCAATTTAGCAGGCTATTGGCTCAAGTCCCAAGACTGGAGGTTAGATGATAATAAGCCCGATGCAGGATCCAGAGGGAGCATAGGCTGGCTGAGGACAGGAAACCACAATGTTTGGAGAATACACACAGGTTTCTTTAACTTCTTAGTTTATAATATCTAGGGATTCTATTGAATCCCTTCAAAGCTGAGAATAGAAGTGATTTGGAGGCCCAGTGTCCTCCTCAACCAGAGCAGCTGGTTTATATCTGTATTATACATTTTGCTTCCAGGTAAAATGTCATTTTAACACAGGGTCCCAACACTGAAAAGAAGGAAAAGCGAGAACCTTTAATTCATAGCTTATTAAGGTAGTGGCGATGGTTGTGAGGATGTTATACAAAATGGTGACAGGGGCCTTGATTGAGTCAGTGTTTGTAACCATGCACAGTCATTATGTATATGTATAAGCATCATTTATCCTCTAATTGTAGGAAGCTCTTTATATGACATCAATGCTAGTAAATAAGTGTTTTAAGGAAATGTCCTCATGAATAATCCTCATGATTTTCTAAGACTTTATCAATTTCTCCCTTTTCTCACTCTTACTACTACGCCTGTAATTCCTACCTCTGAATGTTCCTGAACCTCTGCTAAGCTGCACTGGCTGGTCCTTTCTTCTTACCTGTCTCTCTTTGTCGCCTGGACAATCTAGTTAGGTGGTTTGGGTAATCTATTTGCCTAAGATTTGTTTTCCCTTTTTGTGTCTATTCTGGATCAGTTTTGAAACTTTACTGAGCATCACTTGGAGAACTTTTTAATATGCAGATTTCTGGAACCTATTCCCAGATAGTAGAATCCCTGGGTAGTGCAAGGAATAAAGACCTCAGCTGCTAACTGAAAGTTTGGAATTTCAAGCCCACCAGAGGTGCCTCGGAAGAAAGTCCTGGTGATCTACTCTTAAAAAATCATCCATTGAAAACCCTATGGACCACAGTTCTACTCTAACACACATGGAGTCGACATAAGTCAGAGTTGACTGATGGCAATTGGTACTGGTACTCCCAGGTAGTAGGTCTAGGGTGGGACTATAGAATTTACATTTCTATCAAGATATCATGTGATACTAATGTTGCTAGTTTGGGGAGCTTAATTTGAGTAGTGCTGTTCTAGATGAGTCAGAATTGACTCAACATCAACTGGTTTGGTTTTGGTTTCCTTCCAGATGGTACTTTCAAAACCAATAAAATCTATTTACATCTTTAGTACAATACATGATAGCTTTTTTATTGTCATTTTGCAGTTTCAAATAAATCATATTTATATGACTTTAATCATTTTCAGCCATTGGTTATTTCTCACTAAGTTGTTGGCTCTTTGAGGATCAAATCTTACTCAGATTTTTATCCATTGTCAAGTCAGCTCGTATCATGCTCAGGAAGTGTATGTGGGGTGAACAAAAAAGGAAGGAAGGAATGATCAGTGCTGGAAGCCCACAGCACTCAGATTGCCAGGCTCACCCCTTGAACCCTTATGCCACTTTTCATCCAAACCCTGGAAATGGTGAGCTCTCTCACTTCCTGTTGCAATTCACTGGCAGCCTTGGGACCACCCTGCCTAAGGCTGAGAAGTGAGAAATTCTGAAAACAATTGAACACTGTAAATTTTCACAGCAGTTCAACGGAAAGCTGTTGGGCACAGATGTTTCTGTAATTGTGATATGCTGGGAACATTCTCTGGACTACAAGCACAGAGGGTCTCAGCCTTATTCTTCCACCTGGGTGCCTCAGTGGGCAAGTCTCACTATATCAAGGCTGTAATGGGAACCAGGTGGCAGCATGTGTCTGTCTTAAAAGAGCTGAGCAAGATTCATGTCCCAACCACTCCTGCCCCCCATCCCAGCTCACTCCTTGGAGAGCTGGCTTTGGTGATGGCATTCCCTTTGCTCATTCCAAAGTGGGATGATTATTGTCTCTTTGTCCAAGATGGGAATAGAATCTCATAGTTTCTGTTGGGTGGAGCCATAGAGGTCTTCCAGCTGTTCTTTGATCTGCTGTAAAGAAAAGAATCAGAAAAAGACTTATGTGAAAGAATATGGCTATTCCTAATGAGCTCTGTGTGATCAAGGTCACTAGCATCATTTCAAAACCCACAGAAGAATTTTGAAACTTGTGACATATCCCTTCCAACCTGAATCTGCTTTTAGGATATAATATTCCTGCCTTTAGCAAAAGGTGGTGGAAACACGAGGAAGGCTATGAATAGCACAGGGGAAACATCTGTCACTGTTTGAACTATACACAGCAAAGCTGACAAAAGTTCAACGAACTGGAACATTTTTCACAAATGTTTCCAGTTGGGATGACTTTTACCTGTGCATGCTGTAGCCAAAGCTATCAAGGGGGAGAGGACAAAAGATGCAGAACTGTAGGCCTGGAGGAGGAAACAGTGTGGCATCAGTCATGTCTGGAGAGGACAACACTCTGTAGTTAATGTCCCCGCACTGGTGACTCCCTTTCTGCTTACAGCTGTCAGTGTTGCTGAATAACAAATGTTCCTCCACTTCTTTTCACAAGATATTCTCTTAACACAAACTGTTGAGACCTGTTCTTAGAAACCCTAGTATAACCATTATTTATTAATTTTATCAGCTATGTGCAACATTAAACAAGTTTACTTTATATAGCATTCACAAATTTTATAAGCAATCTAAGAGGCATGTATACTTCCAGTTGTAGCTTCCATGTACAACATGGGCCACATTAAAATATAGTTAAGCTTTGTTCTTTGTTTCCATTACTCACCATGTAGTTATTTTTAATAAATGACTTATTCAGGCTTTTGCATTTGCCCAAATTGTAATCTTTAATCTCCATATAGCAAAGAAAATTTTCCAAGAAGGAATATTTTCTAAAACTCAGTAAGGTAATTAGAAAGATAAAACTGTAAGAAAGCTTCCATAGGCAAACATAAGAGAGACAAACAAACAATTAAAAAGTTCAGAAAGTTCACTAAGGTTGCTTGATTCTAGATCGACTTAAATATTTTTCACTTTTTTCTCCAGCAATAATCAATTATAAACTAGAAAACATAATAAGAAAAGAAGATATCCTTCATAATATCAATTCAAACTATAAAATACCTAGGAGTTAGTGTAATCAATAGTATGCAAGATTTGTATGGGCAAAATGTTATATTTTATTAACATGCACAAAAGATGATTTATTTAAATGGAGAAATATTCCTTATTCTTACACGAAAAGCCTTAATATCGCCAAGCTGTTGTCTCCCCAAATTAATTTATAAATTCAATACAATTTCATTTAAAATTCCAGTGGGATATTCTGAAGAACTTCATAAAAGTATTTTAAAATTTATATGGAAGAATTAAGGTCCATGAATATCTAAGTCAACCTTAAAGTAAAAAAGAGAAAAAGAGAATATTTTTTTACTAGATATTAAACTATATTACAAAGTCATACTAATAAAAAACTGTGATACTCCTGCAAAATGAACAAATAACTCAGTGGAACAGAATGGAAAACTCGGAGACATGCATTATCTTTATCGCTATCTCTAAGTTTAGCTCTATACTATGTCTGTATGTGAAAACCTATAGAAAAGTGGCACATCAAATCAGTGAGGGGAAAGATAAGTAGTTCAATAGCTGGGTTTGGGAAAACTGTCTTATAATGTAAAAATAAATATATCTGGATCCCTATTTACAGCAAAAAGTCCTCTTCAAAGTGTTGAAAAGCAAAGATGTCACTTTGAGGACTAAGGTGCGCCTGACCTGATATTTTAAGTCACCTCATATGCATGTAAAAGCTGGACAATAAATAAGGAAGATCGAAGAAGAATTGATGCTTTGAATTACAGTGTTGGTGAAGAATATTGAATATACCATGAACTGCCAGAAGAACGGACAAGTCTTTCGTGCAAGAAGTACAGCCAGAGTACTCCTTGGAAGTGAGGACAGCGATACTTCATCTCCTGTGCTTTGGACACATTATCAAGAGGCACTAGTTCCTGGAAAAGGACATGATGCTTGGTAAGGTAGAGGGTTAGCAAAAAAGAGAAGACCCACAACAAGATGGATTGACACAGTGGCTGCAACAATGGGCTCAAACAACAATGATTGTGGGAATGGCGCAGGTCTGGGCAGTGTTTCATTTTATTGTACACAGGGTCTCTGTGAGTCAGAACTGACTCGATGGAACCTAACAACAACATTCACAGCAACATACAGAGTTGAACTTCAGGAAGATTGATGACTTTAATGTGAAAGGAAATACTATAATGTTAAGTGAAATAAATGAAGTCCCTGGGGAGTTCAAATGGTTACCTGTTTGGCTACTAGCGGAAAGGTTGGAAGTTCGAACCCACCAAGAAACACCTTGGCAGACAGGCCCGGTGATCTGTTTCCAAAAGATTTCAGCTTTGAAAATCTTATGGAGCTGTTCTACTCTGTACACAAGGGGTCGCCGTGAGTCTAAATTGACTCCAAAACAACTAACAACAATAACAAATGAAGAAAATATGGGAGAATATTTTTGAGACCTAGGAAGGGGGAAGAACTTCTTAAATAAAAACTTTAAAGCACAAAGCATGAGGCAAAAAAGATGAATTTGATCGTCACACTTAAGAACATTATGAATAAAGTTAATAGCAGTTTAAAAATTGAGAGAATATTTTTCTAATGTTTAAAATTGACAGAGTATTAATACCAAGGACATAGAATGAACCATCAAAAAGCAACATGAAAAAGAGAGAAATCCTAGTAGAAAAATGAGCTAAGGATATGACCTTAAAGGCTGGTAAGTAAATGGAGAGACACAATGTAAATTAAACAACAATTATTCATAATGTTCTCAATGCTTAAATGTAAATTAAACATTGAGATGTAACTTTGTACTTGGTATTCTTGCTAAAATTATAAAATTTGATAATGTCAAGTGTTGGAGAGGATGCAGACATATGAAGTAACCCTCATAGTCTGCTGGTGGGAGTGTAGATGATATAGACATTCTGAAGAACAATCTGGCTGTCTCATTGCTCATTCCCATTGCTGTCGAGTTGATTCCGACTAAGAGAGATCCTGTAGGACAGAGTAAAACTTCTCCATAGGGTTTCCAAGGCTATAATCTTTATGGAAGCTGACTGTCACATCTTTCTCCTGTGGAACGGCTGGTGGGTTTGGTCTGCAGACCTTTGGGTTAGCAGCTGAGCGCTTAACCACTGCACCACCAAAGCTCCTTAATTGGGCAGTACTTTGTCAAATTAAGTATATGCATATTCTGTAATTCAGCCCCAAAAAATGTTCACACAGGCGACATCCATAAGGATGGGCATTGCAGCTTGTGTTGGAGGGTGTTGAAGGCAGCTTGGTGTCCATCACCGAGAGAGTGAATAGGTGAAATGTAAGGTTTACACACTATGGGATATTATGCTGTAGACAAAGCAATAGACTAGATATATAATTAGCAATATCGATGGTCTTTAAAATACAGTTCGGAGCCCTGGTGGTGCAGTGGTTAAGAGCTTGGTTGCTAACCAAAAGGTCAGCAGTTAGAATCCACCAGCAGATCCTTGGAAATCCTACGGAGCAGTTCTACTCTGTCCTACAGGGTCGCTATCAATTGGAACTGACTTGGTGGCAATGGGTTTAAAATATAGTTCAGAATTAATAAGTCAGAAACAAGATGGATCTGTAACACGATATCATTTACATACACTACAAAGCAATATACATTTTACGAGAACACATACAAAAAAGGATATGCATTAAACACATGAGAATGGTTCTGCATGTGAGAGAGGGGAGGAAAACAAATGTGAAATGGGCATGAGGGAAAAAATAGTAAAAGAAGAGGATGCTCGTTCAAACTAATTACACTAATTTGTCTTGTACTGAGAAGCATGATTAACTTAATCCTTTGGATCTTAAAAAATGAAGAAGAAAAAAAAAAATAAAGACATTTCCGTTTAAAAGTTGCCAACTTCTCTGCTTCTCTGTCTATCTAGTTAGAATCAGCAAAACATTTTGGAGGAGATATTTCCTTCAGAAAAAGACACTTTGAGTGACAACTCTGTTATGTAAAATGTAAGACCGACCTCTTGTGGCTTCAACAAGTCAGTCTCTCCAGAACTGGTAGATGAAGATATTGTTGGGTAATTTGTATAGGGAAACAATTCTCCTTTAGGTGTAAAGGATTGAAACTCTGACTCTTCTCTTTTGGGAACAAGACTATATTGAGAGGGTTTTGACCAAGTTCCCTCGGAAGAAGGATGACCATGTATTCCTACTCGATGGAGTCTGGCCTCGTGACCCAGGCTTGGTGTTAAGGCTAGCCCCTTCTGTTCACCCTGTCTGCTTCCTTCTATCCCAGCCAAACTAACCCAGCCACTCTGGCATAGACTTAGCAATAGCTGAGCATGTGAGGATAAAGCAAAAAGGTCCAACCTTGGAAAGCCAAGCTTGGAATATCCTTGGACAAGCCCAACATTGGAAGTGGTGGGATGGTTCTCTCTCTTGGACGTGAATTTGGACCAGAAAGGATGGTATCACTGCAGTGCACCAAGATATATCTAGTTTTGACAGAGACCAATGTGGCAAGGACAAAAGCCATAGCAGTTGAAATCTGGGCTTCAGTTGTGGACAGATTTGATTCTCTAGTTCTTACTTTACTTGGAGTTTGAAAGTTAGACTAGGAACTTAAGTTTAATTAAACTTTGTACTAGTGGACAATTCTAGGCAAGAGAAGCCCCAAGAAAGAGAAAACAGATATACTGGTAATTTGGATAAGGTGGGCACTTAAATATAATTAATTTGAATGAGAAAAATCACAGTATTTTATTTCATATTGGTAAAGTAGATAATACCGGTTACACAACTAAATTCTAATAATACTTCAGTAAACAATTTAAAAAGCACTCATTATGTGCCAGGCATTATCCTAGATAATGAAATGGATTCAAGAGGACTAAGGCATGACCTTCTGCTGGAGATCACAATGAAATGATTTTATCAAGTTCCTTGAGATTCATTGTGATGATCTTATTTGTAAAGTGAAGATAATGACTGTAGCGCATCAGTTATTGAGCAGGAGTGAACCTTCAATAAAGGTTAGCGTGACCATCCATTACTTCTGTGGATATACTATAGAAAAATCAAATTCACTTTAGAGATAGTATATCCACTATTCCTCAGTTATTTATTTAACTGTGACTGTTGTGAAGCAAGGATGGTGAGACTTCGTCTCACGTACTTTGGACGTGTTATCAGCAGAGACCAATACTTGGAGGGGATATCATGATTGGTAGAGGGTCAGCAAAAAAGAGGAAAATCCTCAATGAGATGGACTGACACCACGGCTGCAACAACGGGCTCAAGCATAACAATGATTGTGAGGATGGCACAGGACTGGGCAGTGTTTCGTTCTGTTGTACATGGGGTCGCTATAAGTCGGAACTGACTAGACGGCACCTAATAACAACAATTGTGGAGCTTTGCACTTGATATTCTGAGGTGCCTGGGAAGGTGGCATGGACTTGCACTGCCTGGGTCCTGCTGTAGCACAGGAACAGTGTAATCTCTGTCAGAATTGACATATCCTTCTGGGAAAAAAAGGCTTCACCTTGCAGGGACCTCTGTGGTTCTCTTTCTCTCCGGTCTGTTTGCTCTCCTCTTGTCTGTCATAACTGTGTTTATGTACCACCCAGCCCGTCCCACTAAAAATGACAGCGATGATAGGCCCCTAATGAATCACTCTCTGAGCATCTAAGTCACAATAATCAATCACAGCTCCATGTCACTAGGACAATGATCTCTGTGAATCGGTGATCTTTACCTAAGCTCGTTAACAGATCCATTAAGAGAGGGCATGGACTCTCTACCTCCTTTGAAATATTATTCCAGCAAGAAACAACAGGCTGATGGAGGCCCTTCACTTGCAGTGCTTGACACTTTGGGTCACACATGGGCAGGGTAGGAGTAAAGAGGACTTCTAGGATTGCATACATGATGTCTGGGAGAATGCACCCCACTAAGTTAAAGGGTGTTTACTTCCTGCACGGTCAGGAAGCTGTGGTGTTTAGGGCTTCACTTTTTTTCCTCTCCTTGAATAAGCTACCCTTTCATCTCATCCTGGTCCCATCGCTCAGAGATTGGACAGACCTGGTAGAGGAGCTGAGGTAGACTGTAAGGCAGCCAGCTAGAGGGTTCCATTCAAGTACGAGAACTCAATGGGGATGAAAACAGGAAGTAAGTTATTTAAAAATAAGGGTATATGTGAATGGGGGCAGTCAGCTGCTTTGAGAAAAGAAAAGAGAATGCAGGACTTTGATCTTAACAGAGAAGAGGTGCCCAGAACTTTCATTAATGAAATGGTGACCTCATGGTCTGTGTATGTGTGTGTGCAAGGCCCAGGGCTGGGGTAGACACCTCCAAGCAGCAGTTCCCTGGTGTGCATCCCTTTCTGCTTGATTTAGCTGTAGTGTCTGGCATGGGTACTGCTATCTGTCCTTCTCTGAAAGACCTCACTGCAACTTTTGGAAGGAGGATGCTGTAGGGGATTCCTGTCAGCACTCAGAGGAATCCCAGAAGAGTGATCACTGTGGCGCAGGGATCTTCCTTAAACTTGTCAGTGTTAATTTCTAGCTTTTCCTGGTCTTTGTGGCCTTTGGTCTCTACCTTCTCCAGTTCTACCTTTGGCTTTATTCTGTCCCAGCTCCTGCATCAATCCCCATGGAGGCAGGAAGAATCAAGTGAGCCCAGCTGCTTCCTCTCACTCCCTCTCCACCTGATGAGAGCCTGCTCTTGGAGACCTTCCCAGGTCTGGATGAGTCTTCCCAGAGATGACCACCAGGCTTTCCATGCCCCTCTTCCTCAGGTCAGTGCTCGCTCCATCTCTGTTTCTAGTTATTGAACGTCTAAATGGCCAGGCCTGTACACCTTTGTTATTTAATTTTTGGAACAATCCAGCGAAAGAGCTATTAGTATCCTGATTTTATAGATGAGAACACTTAGACTCAGGCATTTTAAATAATTTGCCCAAGGTCACACGGCTAGTAAATGAAACATTTGGGGTTTTGTCTTACACCTGTCAAACTCTTAATTTTCTTGTTTCTTTCTACTCCCTTTTTAAGCTACTCAAGGGCATGGATTAGGTATTTTCTCTTTTCTTAACTTAAATTCTTGGATTGTTCACTAATTACCCAACGGGGACCTCTTTGGCTATTCTGTCCACTCCATACAGAAACTTTAAAGAGAGGCCAACTGGCCCATGATTTTGACTCATGCCAGTGAATAAAATCAAGTGAGGATTTTTAAATCAAAGGAATCTCTCCTTTAGTGATTATAAAAGTTTTATTTGTTCTTCAATGTGTTCCTCATTTTTGTGCAGATTTCAGAATGAAGCTTTTCCTACCATTTCTGTTTAATTGAAGATTATCCTTATTGCAAGGCAGTTAAAAAGAACCATTATTATAAAACAATGTTCATGACAGCATTATTCACAACAGTCAAAAAGTAGAAACAACCCAAGTGTACGTCAACAGGCAAAAGAATAAATAAAATGCAGTACACACACACGATGGAATATTACTCAGCCATATATAAAGGAATGAAATTCTGATACTTGCTATGACAGGGATGAACCTTGAAAACACTATGCTAAGGGAAATAAGCCAGACACAAAAGGACAACTATTGTGTGATTCCACTTATATTAAATATCTACTATAGGCAAATTTATAGAAATACAAAATATATTAAAGGTTACTAGGGGCCAGGAGAAGGAGGAAATCGAAAGTTACTGCTTAATTGGTACAGAATTTCTGTTTGGGGTGAGAAATAAGTTTTGGAAATAGAGGCAATGATGGTACAACAGTCTGAATATAATTAATGCTGTTAAAAAAAAGAAAAAAAAAAGAACCATTATCATTTGCAACTACTTGTCTCTGTCCAGGATTTTTAAAAAACGTTTTGGAAACTGTATGATGAAAACAAAATACTGAAATAAATTAGATTCTAAGGGTGATATAAAACTGAAACTGACATCCTTCATCGCAAAATTTCATCTTCATAAAATTAACTTCATGGGTCTTATTCATTGGCTTTATAAGAAGTAAACATACTAATTTACTAATAAAAACTACTTTTTTTTATAAAAAAGTAAGGTTTCACATATGGTTTTATTTGTAAAAAGAGTTTATCAACTAGAAACATTTGAAAGACACTGTGTAGACAACCATTCTGAAAGCCTTTGTTTTCTCCTCACCTTCACCAACCCCAACTTTACTGACCCTTACCTGTTTTCACTTGATCCAGTCTTCCTAGCTTGACTTTAGTTCCTCAATATGGGCATTCCTGTGGTTCCTCTCTTGGTATTTTGGACCTTGCATGGCTCCATGGTTTTCAGCTCAGCCTGATGTAAGCCCCAACATCTCCTATCTTCTGAGGTGAGGACTCACTTCCCTAGCCTAGCCATGAAGAAGCAATTTTATTCTGATGAAATCCTGCAGATAAATCATGGGGTGGTGCTGTCACTTGGGAGGTGGATATGGGAAGTTTTGGATAATTGTGTGGACTAGTCTAACTCCTTAGTGATAACAATCCGAGGGGCTACTTGAGGGGCATAGAGATGAGCTCGGCAAGTTGATATTGTTCTTGCTCACATATGCACTCTGCACATGCACTGAGAAACAGCTTTCCTGGCAATGGTACCCATTACCCACTGCCCAAACATTTTTTAGGCCATTTAAAACGCATAAGTTTGCACTCTTCAAATAAGGCAGTATTGGAGGAAACACAGAGTTCCTGACTCCATGCCATGCACTGTGTTAGGTGGTTCCTCCTATTTGTTTGCTTCTGGCTTGAACTAAGTGGAATAAACAAAACAAAGAACGCATTAGAGAGCACTTGTGATACTGGGTTGGAGAAGTTTGCTTTTATAGAAGAAGTAAAGGGAAGTATTTGCCACAAGGGCAGGGATTTATTTATTCTGCTGTTGGTTCTCAGATTACACCTAAGGACCCTGATGCCTTGGGAGAGCCCTGAAGGATTCTGTGTACATGGGTGGAATCATTTGGTATTCTGAACAGAGCCAGGAGGAAGATTTCTGTAAATGTTCAGTACACTCTCATTTGCCAAGGGACAAACATGAAAAGGAACGATCTGTCTTCAAGGAGGTTATGCGATGGCTGGAAAGAAAACCAGAAAAACAAGCCAGTTGCCATCTAGTTGACTCCAACTCATGCTTACCTCATGTGTGTCAGAGTAGAGCCATGTTCCATAGGGTTTTTCATGGCTGATCTTTAGGAAGTAGAGTGCTGGGACTTTCTTCCAAGGTGCCTCTGGGTGGACTCAAACTTTCAACCTTTTTATTAGTAGCTGTGGTGCAATGAATTCCTTAATATGGCCCTTCTAGCCATGGTCTTTGTGACTCATACACAATGATTGAGTGGGACTATGCAAATAAGGTATATGGAACCTGTGATGGTTGGGGTTATGTGTTGACTTGGCTGGGCCATGGTTCCTGGTATTGTGTGTTTGTCCTCCATTTTATGTGTTGTGGATCCTGACCTCTACATGTTGATGAGGCAGGATTGGTGTAAGGTATATCTTGGGTTGCAGCCTTGCAGGAGGTCATTACTCAAGCCCACCCTTACTAAAGTTACACCCTTCTCTGGGATGTGGCCTGCATCTAAGATATATGTGTGTGTCCTGGCAAGGCTCTCTCTCTCTGCATCTGGATCCTGTGTCTGGTTCATGATCAACTGATCTTTCTAGAGACCTACAGTCTGACCTGCTGATTCTGGGATTTGCCGGCCTCCACAGCCCCTTGGGCCTGTGGCCTATGGTGTGATCCAATTCATCAGCTTCGGCAGCCTTGTGAGTCAGCAGCCTGTGGTCTGAACTGCTAGTTTGGGTTCATCTTCTCCTGCAGCCACGTGGCTTGGGAGAAGCCTACGCGTGACCCAAGAATTTGGGATTTGCCAGCCTCCACAACAGCATGAGCCATTTCCTTTCTAAGGTTTGTGAATTCTGTGAGATGTTGCAGTGAATTAGGAAACCCAAAGACGGGAGAGACAGTGCTGAGGGGAAAGGGAGTAGTTGATGTTAGAGATGATGCAGTGATAGAGCAGCTCGGAAAAATTGGACATTTGGGTCATCTGTAACCTCCACCTCATAAGAATCAGCTTTGTGCTGATCCTTATAAAAGAAATTACTCATTTAGTAGCCAAGCATGTTAACAGTTTGCACTACCTGGGGACTCCAGCTGGGAAGAAAAGGCAAGATATATAAGACATCTTTAAAGATATTAGACAGTATATGTTCATATGTGGCACAAACCATCAAGCCTCAGGAGAATGAGTGATTCCCACAAGCTAAGGGTCCAAGAAGCTATTCAGGAGAGTAGGTCTGGTCTGGGCCATATATGATAGGGTGCTTCTTCATGTCCTCACCTTTTTGTATATTTTGCATGCCTTGTGTGCCATCCCTGTCTCCACAGTGCTTTCTGCCTCTGTTACTTACAAGGAAGGGTTCACTCAGGTTGCTTTAAGTAATGGAGAGTGGGGGTGGAGGTAGATTCAGGAATTGAGAGGTGGCAATAAAAACAACAGGGAACTCACTGGATTTAACCTTTTTGTGACTCAATTTCCTATTTGTAAGTGGGGCTAATAATGACCACTTCATTGAGTTTTTGTAAGAAATGTATAAGCTAATCTACGTAAAGCACTTACCTTTGTGGGTGGCGCATAGTATGTCTTCAATAAATGTAATTTTTATTATTACTAATAATTTCTGGATTCTCATAAATTTTACTTGCTGTGGGTTCCTGTGGCCTCCAAGTCTATATTCTCCTCAATGACTTTGTCTTGATGTCAGGATTTCAAACTCCCTTCAGTTTCACCTCTTGCTGCCCTCTGCCTGATTTTCTTCTTGTTTCCAAACAACATTCTTTATAGAGAATCTGATTGTTTTGGCTCATATTTTGTGTTAGGCTGTGCCATATGTGAATAGCCATTTTATTAGCAGGTTTTTATTGGGCCCATGCCCTCTTCTGGTCCTATCATTAGGGACTATTGGCAGGAAAAATGGCTTAGGAGAAGGTGTGAACATGAAATGTTGGATGAGTGGACCTTGATGCCGTGGTGTTTAGCCTTCATAGCCTAATTTGTACATGTATCGCTCCAGTTCAGATCTACACACAATCTCATATGCTAGGTGCTATGGAGACACAAGGATGTGAAATACATGGTCCTGGTAAGACCTCTCAGTCAGGGAAGTTTGGGGATGAAGAAGACAAAGGACCCAGCAGATTGTGGCATAGGTTAGCTGCTGAGAATGGAGTGAGAGGACAGGCTGTAGAGGTCAGCGGAGGGGCCCTGAGGGCTGGTGGAGCTGCAAGTCTCATGGAAAAAGAGTCCCTGGGGGAGGACCTTGGAAGTTTTTGCAGGTAAATGGAGAAAAAGTGCCGGACACCGTGCTAAATGCTTATATTATTCCTTACAATATGCCTATGAGCTAAGTATTATTACTATCTAAATTATACATATAAAGAAATGGATGCTCAGAAAGGCTACATGACTTGTCATAGGTCATACAGTGCTAGTAAATGGGAAAGGAGTGGTTCAAGGCCAGGTATGGAGGTTCCCACAGCAAGAGCAAAGACATGAAGGGGAGACAGAGTTTCAACAAATTCTATCAGGAAAGGCCATTCAGTCTGTTTGGCTGGAGCCCAGCATGCCTGCTGAGGAGTGTTGGGGGGAGGAGACCAGAAAGATATGTTGGGACAAGACTGAGGAGGGTCCTGAATATCTGAGAAGATTGGGTTCAGGACCAGAGTGTCAGTTACAGACTTTGGCACAGAGCCTTGTATGCAGTGGAAGTTCAGTTGATATTTTCAGAAATGACTGTCAGGTGGAATCACTGGTTGGGGAAGATGTCCTTGGATGTCATCATGGACACCCAAGCTTTATCCTTCAGCCCTCTCTCCCTCCCTCTTTAGCACTGGCTTCACATGAACACCAGAATGATCTTTCCAAAATACAGGCTCCTCATATCACTCTTTTGCTTCAAGTCCTCTAATGGCTCCCAATGGCTGTCAGAAAAATGTTCAAACTTTTTTGGTATGACATTAAGTAAGCACTTCCCATCTAGGTTCATCCTATATCCTTGTGCTCTCCTTGATGTTCCCTCAGCTCAAGCCACATTGAACCACTCACCTATCCCCAGACAAGCCATGTATTTTCAAGACTTCATATGACTGACAGGCTGTTACCCCTTCTCTGCCTAGAATGTCATCTCTTAATAGCTAGCATTACCTGAGACATATAGTCTGGAGCCGTGGTGGTGCAGTGGTTAAGAGATCAGCTGCTACCCAAAGCATTGGCAGTTCAAATCCACCAGCCACTCCTTGGAAACCCTGTGGGGCAGTTCTACCCTGTCCTATAGGGTAACTATGAGTTGGAATCCACTCGACAGCAATAGGTAAGCCCTTTACAGGAATTAATTTGTTAATCTCCACAACACCTCTGTGAAGTAGACTATTATTTCCATTTTACAGCTGGGAAACCTGAGGCTCATAGAGGTTAAGATGCTAGCCTGGGATCACAGAGCTACTACAAGCAGAGGCAGTCAGCCTGACTCTAAGGCCTATACTTTTTTTTTTTTAAATTGTACTTCAGGTGAAGGCTTACAGAACAAATAGTTTCTCATGAAACAATAGAAAAATATTGTTTTATGACATTGGTTAACAACCCCACAACATGTCAACCCTCTAACTTCTCAACCTTTTTTTTTGGTGAAAATACACATAGCCAAAGATACACCATTTCAAAAATTTCTACATGCACAGTTCAGTGACATTGACTATACTCTTCCAATTGTGC
>NW_004444125.1:2225934-2236510 GCF_000243295.1 Trichechus manatus latirostris | reverse complement strand
GTAAATCTGGTCTTTTTTTTGTGAGTTAGAATTATGTTCTACATCCTTCTCCCGCTCTGTCCAGAACCCTCTGTTGTGATCCTGGTCAGAGCAGTCAGTGGTGGTAGCTGGGCACCATCTAGCTGTACTGGACTCAGTCTGGTGAAGGAAAGGCCTATACTTTTAACCACTTTCCTAAATGGTCTCCCTCATCCAGTTTTTCATTGGGTGGGCTCTTTCTCATTCACATGAATCAGATCAGATGCCTGTTGTGTGGTACTTTCCTTAATTACTCTTTCACTCCGAATTCATTGTATCAGATGAGTCAATCTGTAGGACTTTTTTCAATTCCATAATAGCGTTTATTTATCACCTCTTATTAGAGTTCATTTTCTACAGCTCTTACTTCCCCGAACAGGTCTTCCTTTTCAAACATGAGCTAGCCATTGACAGGTCCCCTCTCTGTCAGTGGGTCTGTATTTCCAACTAGCATGGGGCTTACTGATTGGATGCCTGACGTGCAGGGGCTCCCAGGAAGAGTTGGTGGAATCGTGCGCTATTGCACTCTCACTACCTTGGCTCCAGGATCCCACAGCTACATGTTGACCCTGAGCACTGTCCTCCCCCACCTGTGTTCACCTGTGCACCCTGGGCCCCCCAGTGAGACTGTGGAGGCATGCTGTCTCTTCTGCACATAGGCTTCCAATGACTGCTGATTTACTAGCTTCTTGCAGAGGGCTTGGCGGCCTGCTGTCTCCTCTGGCCCTCGTAAAGTGGCCCCCTCCCTTGCACTCTGAGCCAGCAGCCGCCCTGTCAGCTGCCTGGGCAAAATTTACGACGAGGAGGATTCATCAGATTAGGAAGGACAGGACATGGTACTTCTTCTACTGTGTACAGAATGCAGTTGGACAACATTGCGGGCCCTTCTACCTGCTGAGCAAATCCATGTGTTAATGTTTGGCATTTTCTGACTTGAGGAGTCATTTGGAAACTTCTCTGATTTAACACGAAATAACTTAAAAATGTTCCAAAGCTAAATAGAAATTTAACTCTTTAGGGCCCCATTTGTGCTCATGGCTACCTCCTGCCAGGCTTCAGGACCTCCAGGTGGTGTCACTTCAGAAAAGTTTACTTTTTATTAGAAACCAAAGGCAGGAATCAGAAGCTAAGCCCAACCTGTACTTCACATTCTATGATTGGAATATTTTCTCCAAACCATGAAAGCCTCTCATCTACTCTCTTTTGGTTGAGTGTCAGCAATGGGCAGGTCACTGCTACCATCATGCCATCCCCTTTCATTATTAGACTGCTTTTCTTCTTAGAAAGTTCTTCAGTAGTTCCCTCTTGCTTTGCCATCCATTGGCCTTACTTTTACCCTCTTGGAAAACAATTAAAACATTAAAAGACTGCTATGTTTTTCACACAGTAGCTTTTCACATATTTGAAGATAGAGATGGTTTTTATTCAGTCATTCATCAAACACTTATTGAGCACCTGTTCTTCTGGGCACTGAAGATGTAGCGATAAACACAGGGCTACTGCATACAGTTTTGCAGGTTGTGTACTGCACAACTCTAGAGGGCTCCTTTCACATTGAGTATAAGGTGTACAATCATGCAATGTTGTCCTGGATGAACAATATATAAGCTCTTGAGGTGTTTACAGATTACTCAGGGATCTTTTGAATCTTCTTAGCCCAGCTAAATTTCCTTGGCTGTCTTTCAACTATTCCACCTTAGACAAGGCTTTGAGTTTACTTACCATCTTGTTCATTGCCTGAATATAATCTCATCTCTCAGGGTCCTGCTGCAAGTGTGGGGCCTGGAATTTAGTGATTTAGGGCTATCAATTTCAATTTGGGTCCAAACTCCTGTTAATGCAGTTCTTAGGAAGAGCCATTTGCTAAGGTCTCGCTTTGTTGTTTTCGTTGTTAGGGTGCCGTCGAGTCAGTTCTGACTCATAGCGACCCTATAGGACAGAGTAGGACTGGCCCATAGGGTTTCCAAGGAGCGGCTGGTGAATTTGAACTGCTGAGCCTTTGGTTAGCGTCAAGCTCTTAACTACTACGCCACCAGGGCTTCAAGGTCTTGCTTTAGTGAGTGATTTTGTAGAGATCAACATGACTTGAAGATGTTTACTTTTCGGCTATATCTGACATGGGTCCAAAGACATAGTTATCTATCCTTCAGCTACATATAGCATGGCATGTATCATTCAGGATTATAATTACAGGAGAGGCTGCATTTTATTTTTATATATCCTCAGAGAGAGCAGAACGCCTGGCCCAGAGTAGCTGCTTGGTAAATGTTAAAAGAATGACATCTACTGTGTTCATGCCTTGTTCTATGTGCTTGTGGTAGAGGTGATATAATGGAGAGAACATGGCACCTGATCTTATAAAGACTTTGACACAGATTTCTCATGAAATAGTGAATGGCAAACTGCTGGATTTTGAGAAGCTGATTTTGGGGGAGGCAGTAGCCATGAGTGGTATTTCCCCATCACATGTGAATGAGTGTGACCTAACCAGAAGAACAAGTATCTTTTTATCTCAACAATGGCATAAAACCAGAGAAAATGAACTTGTAGCTGTTTTCTAGATATTTAGGAGTCATTCAAAGCATAAAGAGGAAAATGTTCTGCAGGCATCAGCTTTTGACTGAGCCCCAACATTCCTGGTGAAATTCATCAATTATTTGAGGGTGTAAGGGTCTGTGTGGGGTAAGATAAAAGTATGATTGGATTTTCTTGGAGATCACAAGCCCTTCACCAGGTCATCTACTCAAAGGTATGAGTGTTGGCATCTACTTGGCAAAATTAGGCACACTGGAAACATTAGAGATAAAGTATGAGATAGAAAAAGACAAAGAAGGTAAGACTTTCCAGAAAAGGAAGGGTGGGAGGAAAGAAAGGGCTCAGGGAGGTAGGGAGGATAAACTCTTGAGAGAATGAAGGCGTCAATTCTGCCTGCATCTCCTCCTGGGGGAAATACTTTCATGGTTTCTTGGTGTCAGCTATAAGCTGTAATAAGTCTCCTGCCTCCATTATAATTCCTTCCTGTGTGCCCCAGAGAATGGCAGAGTCAGGACTTGACTTCAGCTCTCCTGACCTTCAGTCCTGTACTTTTCCACAACAACACATGTGGCCACATTTTTCACTAGTTCACTGGTGTATATGACATGATTTTATACAGCTCTCGTCAGATATTATTAATCACTGAGCCCAGAGCATGTTTAAAACAACAAAACAAAGCAACCTCAATATTTGGTATACTATCCCTCCACACTCCTTATCCCATACCTCTCTATTTTGTTCTAGACTGCCTCTAACTCATTTTTGTGGAATTTTATAAATGTAGCTTGGGGTTGAATTCGTAACAATATTTAGAAACTACCTTAATTTTATAATTAAAGATTAAGTGACTCATCAGACCTCCTCTTTCTCTCTCCACAAATAATCTGGCAGTAAAACAAATCTCCACTATTAAGTGGTATTTATTTAATTGTGATTTGCTGTAGAGCTGTTTAAGAGCGGGTCATTAGGTTAAAACCATTGCGCTTGTCCTCTGAGCTGAGGATGTCTTGTGCTGACTTACATTTGGGTGTGCTTTCTCTGACACTGAGCCAACACAGCCGTGTTTACATTACACAGATTCTAGAGTTGCTGACATTTTTTGTTCCTCCAGAAGTAAAAAGATGTAACACAGACAAATGACCCTATTTGATGTAGTATGCCAGGTCAAGCTGGACCAATGGCTGATAGTTTCCCTTTGAATTCACTACATTTTTCTCCTTCTTATTTCCAAACTTCCTTACCCTGAAATCAATGTTGAAGAAGAAACCAGTAATTTCTGAAGTAATGTCTAAAGCCTTTAGAGCTTGTACGGGGAGTGTCTTAAGCTGGATAGAGTCTTGAGGACCTAACGAATCAATGGACTTCTTATGCACAGACCCATGAATATCACCTAAGCTCCTGGTTGTCTCCAAACAGGTAGAAGTTTGGACCCATGCAGAACCTTCTCTTACGAAATGTTAAACATAAAGCAGAGTTTACTTACAATGGACAAGGATATACAGGGTAGGGCAAGGCTCACCACAAAAACCCCTTGGGAGTCTTTCCTCAAATAACTTTCCCAAAGTCCCACATCTCCATCACATTCAGAGCTCTTTCCCTTTGCATTTTCTAGGCAGATGGGAGAAGTGCCACCATATTTCCCTAGAAAAACTGAGCAAGATAGATGGTCTCTACCCCAGTAGGACACCTGGATGGCTGCCTTATCTTGAGCCAGAATGGGGCTGAGTGTGCCTGCCTGTTTATTTATTCTCCTCCTGTTTGGAGACTTTCCCTGATTAATTACTCTCTAGTAATCGAGGCTGCTAACTAATGTTTCATCTGATTAACCTATAGTTTGGCCCCCGGTCCCAGGTGGTGGGCTGGCCATCCTGCCTAGGGAATGGAGGAGGTCATTGGTCAGGGGCCTCTGGGATGCCAGTTTTAGGCTCGTTTATTTGCTTTAGGTCTTGTTTGCTATTCCTGCTGCAGTGACTGGCGACAGCTTCCCCCAAGTCCCATCCAATCTAATTGGTCTGCTGAAGCAGCGGTGAACACAAGATTTAAGAAATGTTTTCTTTGAAAACTTCTGGTCTGACAGACACTTTGAGATCATATTTCGCTCTGTTTCAATTGCACACCATTCTCTGGGACTTTCAGGAGAAATCTTGTAAGTGAGTCTTACAGGAGAACTGCTGCTTTGTGGTTTGGGGGCCTGATGAGTCGGAGGTTGGAGGGGAGGCTGTGTGGAGGTAGCCCGGCATCTTCAGAATCTAGAGCCCCTGCCAACGTTAACACATCCGAGGAGGTATTCAGTATCAAAGTCTCTAATATTTGGCTCCATAAACACGATACCGGTTGCAAAAACAAAGCTAAGGAGATCATGCTGATTACTTCAATAAAAGCTGTTTAATTATGAACATTTGGGAAATGAAGTTACCAACAGGACCAGGAGTGTTCTGGCGTCCCAGTGTTCCAGCTCCCAGCATCC
This sequence comes from Trichechus manatus latirostris, assembly GCF_000243295.1. Classification (NCBI taxonomy): domain Eukaryota; kingdom Metazoa; phylum Chordata; class Mammalia; order Sirenia; family Trichechidae; genus Trichechus; species Trichechus manatus. Next base: position 2,231,490 of record NW_004444125.1, on the reverse strand, counting down.
CACTGTTAAGCCAGATTGTCCACTCAGCTGAAAAGTCTGACATTGAGCAGGGCACGCCCTCAGCCCCGCGGGGGACTACTCACTTGCCAGTAATGCTCCCTCCTACCGCAGTGGCAATTTTCAGGAACTGATTAGTGATGGAATTATCAAATTTTATCAGTACCATTCACAGGCCGTCCAAAGGTTACTTGGAGGGGGTGGTCAGGGCTCCCAGAAGACCTGTGTTTGGGAAGCCAATTACTGTTTCTAGGTAGCTAGCTGACTTCTTTTTTCCAGAGGTCAGGGTTCCAGGCAAAGTGGAGCTGAATTCTGAGCAGAGGGCTAGTGCATCTGATTGTGACAATACACTTTTGAAGTTCTTGAATGAGTTTTTTTTAAGCACAGTTTAGGAAACATTGTCTGGAGCAATGCTTCCCATAACTCACCTCTCATTTTATGTGCTTACAACCAGTTATTCTACTTTAAATGGAATACGTAGAACTATCCATATAGAAAGAGTCTCTGGGTGGTACAGATAGTTAAGCGCTGAGCTACTAAACAGACAGTTGGCACTTCCAACCTATGCAGAGGTGCCTTGGAAGAAAAGCCTGGTGATCTGCTTCTGAAAGGTCACAGCTTTAAAAACTCTATGGAGCAGTTCTACTGTGTACACATGGGGCCACCATGAGTCAGCATCTGTGGCCACTGGTATCCATATAAAAATCTGAAGAACAAAATCTAGGGTTGAGTGTGTATGTGAGGAAAGAAATGTAGGGACACACGCATTGTCAAGGAGGGAGCTTTTCTGCATAAGTAATTTTTTTATTTTCTATCACAATAATTATTTCTCAAAGAACCAAAACTTTTTACATTTTAGTCATTTTTTAGTAAAACTTGTCCTTATTCATCAGCAGATATTACATACAAATTAGCCATCTGATCAGTTGTGATAATGTAATATATGCTGTAATATAGTGATACCTTCAGAAACTTCTGAACAACCCTGGACTCATGTACTCATGCACTGAAACATACTGAAAATCATTTCATTTCTTCTGCATAAAGCAAGAATATTTTTAACTGCTTCATGGTGTCACCATAACCATGATGCATATGAAAATAAATTATACAATATAATATGCAATGGTAGCTGTATTTTTTTCATCTCATGCATTTTAATTGCTTCTATGAAGATATTTTTCCTGCTGCTCATAGCTGCTACCTTCTTTTATGCAAAGTGATTTAGGTGAAGACTGAGGACAACTAGTAGACTGAGTAATGTACACATATCTTTGAGACAGCTACTAGTCAGGGAGATATTGCACAAAGGAGAGAATGGATCATGGAATTTGGATCCAGATAGTCCTAAGTTCAAATCCTAGATCAGTCTGTCAAGTTCTATGCCTCTGAATGAAGTTACTTAACACTCCTGAGCTTTATTTTCCCATTCTGTAAAATAGGGATGTTGTTGTTGCTTTGTTGTTAATCTTTATAGGAAAGAATGCTGGTGGTGCAGTGGTTAAGCGCTTGGCTGCTAACTGAAAGTCTGCTGGTATGAACCCTCCAGGCACTCTGTGGGAGAAAGATGTGGCAGTCTGCTTCCATAAAGATATCAGCTTTTTGAAACCCTGTGGGGCAGTTCTACTCTGTCCTGTTGCGTGGCTATGAGTCGGAATTGACTCAATGGCAACAGGTTTGGTTTTTTGTTTAATCTTTATGGAAGCAGATCACCAGGTCTTTTCTCCCGCCATGTCGCTGGGTAGGTTCAAACTATCAACCTTTTGGTTAGCAGCTGAGTGCTTAACCATTAGGCTACCAGGTCTCCTTCCAAAATAAGTATAACAATACTCATAACGAAAGGCTTATGAGGCCTAAATTTTATAGGTTAGACTCCCAGAACAATGCCAGGGGCCTACTGGGAATTTGTATAGTTCAAATCCTTTCTTTTTCAGAAAAACTTTCCTCTAGTAGATTAGTAGCTGTGCCCTGGATGGTTGGGATTGTTGAGATTCTGCATAACTAAAAAAGATTTATATTTATGACCATTCGTGTGTGTGTTGGTACATTGTGTCATGAAGATGTTCTACTGATGATTGAGTATGTTCTTGATTTTGATCTCTCTTTTAACAATGTAATAATAACTCTCTTAGTGACCAAGACTAAGAGAATAAGGAAGAAAATCTAAACTTAGGGCAAAGTTCTCGCTAGGTTTGCAATGCCTGAAGAACATCTGGGACATCACAGGTGGCTGGTGAGGCAAAGCAGTAAAGGCAGTAAAGGGGCGGGAATCTAAGGTTGGTGGAAGAGGGACAGGAAATGAGGAAAGGGGTTACTCCAAAGTTTTGTTGAGAGTCCTAGAGTTAAACTTCAGACCCGGAGGCATTCACCTGGAGAACATGTGCCAAAAACTTTGTTTCTGCCTAACTTATTCAAAAACTGAAGTGAAAGGGTAACTTTTTATACAAAGTTATACAAAGTTAAAATAACACCTTTAATTCCTCTGTGGTATGGATTTGTTTTCTCTCTAAATGGTCAGAGTTACTGACAGAAGTTTAGAAAGAAGGTTGTTTAAGGTTCACTGGTCCCTCTGGAAAGAACCCCCTTAATTAGACCAGCCATTGGGACTTTGAGAAAGACCAGTATAATGTTGTCACCTGACGTCAGTGGAGGAAGAAACCTGACTGGCTCCCAGGAGCTGCGATGCCATTATTAGCTTCAAATTTCAGAATTAATTTGTGAGGAAAACAAAGAGATCCGGGTTGGGAATCAAGATGCCTAGCTCCAGGTCCAAGCTCGCCTACTATTTGTGTGACCTTGGAAAATTCATTTAACTTCTCTGAGTCTGTTTTCTCATTTGTTTAGTGAGACTAATGCACTGGGTTGAACAGTGTCCCCTCAAAATCCATATCCACCCAGAACCTCAGAATGTGACCTTATTTAGAAATAAGATCTTTATAGATGTAATTAGTTACGATGAGATCATACTGGATTAGGTTGGTCCCTAATCCAATGACTGGTACCCTTTTAAAAAGAGACAATAGAGATACATAAGGAGAACGCCATGTGATGACAGAGCCAGAGATAGGAGTGATGCGTCTGAAAGTCAAGAAACACCAAGAATTGCCAGGAACTAGTAAAGGCTAGGAGAGACATGGAATAGAGTCTCTAGAAGGAACCAACTTTGCCAACACCTTGATTTTGGACATCTAGCCTCTAGAACTGTGAGACAATGAATTTCTGATTTTTTTAAGCTAGTACTTTGTTCCAGCGGTCTTAGGATACTAATATAGCTAATAATGTCAATGTTTTAGAATCATAGAGGAAGATGCAAACCAATAAGTTAATGGATGTGATAGAATTTTCTGAAGATTACAAAATGTTATACAAATTCAAGGGTTAATTAAACCTAATTTAGTCACATTTAAGTCCGTGAGGACTCCATTCACAATGCAATGCGTTAGAGCGATGATGGCCCTGGAGATCAACTCATTCAGTATCCTGACTTTGCATATGGGAAACTGAAGAAGAGAAGCATAGAGAAAGAGACTTGCCTAAACATATGGCATGTTGTGCCAGAGCTGAAACTGAAAATAGGCATCTGACTTTCCTTAATTGTTCTCCCCCCATCATAATGCAGTATCTCTTATAAAAAAGGGCCCGTCATCAATGATGGTCGAATTAGTGTTCAAATGAAACCACCACTGGTGTTATGAAAGAATGAGATTCAAGGGGGATCAGGTAAGGGTGTCAAGAGAAGTCAACTGTCAGGACATTTTGACCTTCTTGGTCTTGTCTGAAATCTCTTCAGATCACAAGCTCCTCGGGAAAGCGCGTCCTTCAAGGTTTCTCTCTTCTGCACTCATACATGACTGTGAGATTTGAGGGCTCTCAGCTCAGAGGGCTCTGAGTAGATGGTCACCTGATCACTTATAGACAGATCCAGGCCTTACCTCCTCATTTAGGAGAAGGGAATGTACTTTTTTACTTCTCACCATGCTGAGTGACTGTAAGGCTAGTCTGTGAGGCAGGTTAGTCCACTGAGGGTTCTATGTACACTGTGGACCCTTTTTCTATGATAGGAAGGGCTCTGAAAACCAAATCTGAGAAAATTTCCTTCCAGCTCAAATTTGATTCTCCATAATACCAAATTTTTGGTATTGGTATTGTGAGATATCTTAGCTTCAGCCCGAGAGTCTCAGATTAAGATATTCTAGAAGTTATGGCACTAAATGTAATCAGCAGTTGCTAGGCAGTGGAGTTTTTTGGGACAGCTGCTATGTGATGGTTAAGGTTATGTGTCAACTTGGCTGGGCCATGATTCTCAGTGGTTTGACAGATATGATGTAATCATCCTCCATTTTGTGGATCTGATGTGAGCAACCAATCAGTTGAAAGGGAAGTTTCCTTGGGCGTGTGGCCTTCATCCAATATATATGGATGTTCTGGCAAAGCTCATTCTGTCTTGATTTTGCATCTAACTTGTATCCTTTGACCTCTGGTTCTTGGGATGTGCACTAGCAGCCTGCTGTCTGACCTTCAGATTTTGGGATTCGTCAGCTTTTGTAGCCCTGTGAGCCAGCAGCCTGCCATCTGACCTGCCAATTTTGAGTTCATCAGCCCCTGCAGCCATGTGAGTCAGGAGAAGCCTCGAGCCTGATGCCTGACACATGGATTTGGGACTTGCCAGCCTCCACAAACGTGTGAGCCACTTCCTTGAAATAAATTTCTTTGTGTATATATATATATATGTGTGTGTATATGTATATATATAAATATATATATGTGTATATAAATATGTATATGTATACATACACTTCACTGGTTTCGCTCCTGTAGAGAACCCAGCCTAAGATATGCTACATCCCTTTTTTTCGCTTGGATGCTATTATAAATGGTATAGTTTCAATTTTTTTCTAAAAACAATTTCAACTGCAGTTACGTAGAGACATGCAATTGATATTTGAATATTGACCTGACATTTGCAACTTAGCTACACTTACTAATCAGTTCTATTAGAGTTTTCTAGGTTTCCTTATGATTTCCTTCATACACAATCATGTTTGCAAATAAAAATAATTTTCCTTATTCCTTTTTTATCTTTATAATTTTATTTATTTTTCTTGATATTTGCCACTATTTAGAATCTCTAGTATAATTGGTGAGAGTGGATATCCTTGCCTGTCCTACCTTAAGGAGAAAATGTTGACTATTTCATCATTAACTGTAATGTTAATAGTAGGATTTTTTTTTTTTTTAATATTTTATTGTACTTCATGTGAAGGCTTACAGAACAAATAGTTTCTCATGAAACAGTAGTACACACGTTGTTTTATGACTTTGGTTAACAACCCCACAACATAGTAACCCTCTAACTTCTCAACATTTTTTTTTTTTTTGGGAAAATATGCATAGCCAAAGATACACCGTTTCAAAAATTTCTAAATACACAGTTCAGTGACATTGACTACGCTCTTCCAGTTGTGCTGTTATTCTCACTTAAGATGAAGGGTTACAGAACAAAATAATTTCTCATTTAACAGTTACTACAAATGTTGCCCTATAACAGTGGTTAACAAT
>NW_004444125.1:2191823-2219754 GCF_000243295.1 Trichechus manatus latirostris | reverse complement strand
TTTTATTTTGGACGCCTACTGGAACCATCCTGTCCTGTTTTTGTAAATGTTTTGATATTGTCTGTTGTTTTTGGGACATTCGGTAGTTATTTTTCTCATTTATTGATTGTAGATTGGTTTGTTTCGTCGCTTTTAAAAAAAAAAATTGACTATGTCTTAGCAGGTGGACTGTGTGTTCTTTGTTGTTTGCTCATCTATGCACTCAATACTTTTCACGTCCTTCTCCAGCTGGCAGGGTCAGTCACTCAGATATGGTACAGCAGGGCAGGTCTAGCTGAAGACCAGTTACTGGGACGGGTTGTTTGTGACACTTACTACAGCCACCAGGGCAGGTCGGTAATCAGTGCAGGGCAGGTTCCAGTAGGCCGTGCCTGTACTGCTTGGTGGTGTGATGTCAAGCACACAGTGCAGGTAGGCACGATGCAGCAGGGAGATTATTATGTGTGGAGCTAAGATGGATATGGGAGAGAGGAGAGTGAAACAGGAGACAAAAACATACAAACAAACAAGAAAGAATGCTAAGGGAGCTTGCCGTTGGAATGGAGAGATGAGAGACTATGAAATGGAGAAAAACAGAAATGGGAAGTGGAAGAAAAGAAAAGAATGAATAAATAAAAATCAGAAAGGTTAAAGAACTGCAAAGTTCCCAGGGATCCCACCGATGTAGCTATGAGGTCTGGGGAAGTTGCTCTCAGGTGTTGCAGTACAGCCTGGCTAGAAGGCATAGAGGTATGCAACGCCTGGTATTCAGGGATTGGAACGAGAAGGAAGATATAGAGAGACGAGAAACGAGCAATGAAGAAAGACAGAAAGGGAAAATGAGGGAAAAGAAAACAAAACAAATTAAAAATTAAAAAAAAAAAGCAAGAAAGGCCCCCCAAAAAAACAGAAAAAAAAAAAAGAAATGCCCTCAGGGATCCCTCTGCACGTCTGTGAAAGCTGAAGTGGAGTTCCTTGCCACGCAGCTCCACCTGGCCAGAAATGGCTCCCAACTCAAGAAAAGGAGAAGAAAACAAAGAAACTATTCAAAATGAACAAATGAACAAAAGCCCAGGGACCCCACCAGCACAGTAGCCCAGACCGGGAAGCAGCTCTACACTCGAATGGATCTCCGCAGCCCCTCAAGAAGAAGCAAAGATGGCGCATGGAGCCAGGCACTGGAGCGAGAGGTGGGGGAGGCAGCGAGAGGTACACAAGAAATCAAAAGGAGCAGAAAAAAAAAAAAAAGCAACAGCAGCAGCCAACAAATGGCACTCAGAGATCCAGCTAGTGCGGGCTGGTGTTTCTGGAGAAGAGACTGCGTCCGCGGGAAGCAGAGGAGGCCGAGTGTGGGTGAAGAAGTGTGGAGAGTGGGAAAGCATATATCACAAATTGCTGGCACTCTGCAGCCCCTCAGGAAGAAGCAAAGGTGGCGCACAGAGCCAGGCACTCGAGTGAAAGAAGGGGGAGGTGGCGAGAGGCAAGTGAGAAATCAAAAGCAGCAGAAAAAGAAAGCAACAGTAACAGCCAACAAATGGCACCCAGAGAGCTGCCCGCTTGGGTGTGTGGAATCCAAGCAGCTGGCGCTTCCGGGTCAAGAGACCGTGGCCGCGCAAAGGAGAGGAGGCTGAGCCAGGGCAAAGAGGTGTAGGGGGTGGAAAAGCGCACACCGCAAATTACCGGTTGTTTTGTCTCCCGCTGGACGCTCCATGAGGCTGCTTTCTCGTACCCCCGTTTGCTGGTCTCCGATAGGAGTCCAAGATGGTGGATCCGCACTGCCTTAGCTGGTAGGGGACCTCTGCATGGATCTCTCCTCGCTCTCCGTTCTCTGTCAGTTTTCTCACTCCATTTGGTGCTTGGCTGAGTTCTTTACCTCTTCGTTTGATGTTTTAGGGTTTCCGGATTGTTGTATTCTCTGTTTGGCTTAGTTTTTCGGATCTTTGCTGTGGAGGGACGGCGTGGTGCTTCTGCCTAGAGTGCCATTTTGCCGGAACCTTAATTGTAGGATTTTTGTAGATACTCTTTATAAGACTGAGGATGCCCTCATCTAGTCCATGATTGCTATTATATATTTTTTTCTACCATAAACTTAGTATTAAACTTTCTTAAACATTTTTTCTGCCTCGGTTGAGATAGTCATATAATTTTTTTTTCTCTTTTATTCTCTTAGTTGGGAAATTGCCTTGACTGAGTTATGAGTATTAATCCAACCTTGGATTTCTGGAATAAACTACACTTGATCATTATTATCTTTACTGTGCTTTGCAGAATTTAATTTGATAATATTTTATTTAAGATTTTAACTCTAAGTTCATTAGGAATATTGGTCTGTAATTTTCTTATCAGATTTTTTTATTTAGGTTTCTTATTGCTTCAAAAAATAAGCTAGATAATATTCCTTTCTTCTTTATCCTCCAATATAATTTGGTTAGGGTTTGCATAATTTCTTCCTTAGATATTTGGTGGAATTATCAGTGAAGCTATGTGGACCTGAACATTTTTGTAATTAAGAATTCAATTTCTGTAGACAGGGCAAAGATGGCAGAATAGTTAAACGCTTCCTGTCCTCCATCTTACAACAAAGACTGGAAAAAACAAGTGAATCGATTATATATGACAATCTAGAAACCCTGATCATCAAAGACAAAGCTAAACAGTCGTACTGAGCTGCAGAGGGAAGGAGAGACAATTCAAAAGCAGCGGAGAAGTGCCAGTTGCGATGTCACTGGCGGCCTGCTTACTGGGTCGGACAGCGCTCTGGCTGAGGTGAGCAGTAGCATTTCAGATGCATCTCACCACGTCGGGTGAGGCTGGGCGGTGAGTCTGCACACGCCTCTGGAGCTGAGTGGAAGCAGTGCTGGACCTGCAAAAGTTAAGTGCAAGCGTCTAACCTACTGCTTCGGGGCAAAACAACCCCTTACCCCCAGAGTGTCAGAGAGAAGTGCTTCCTTCCCCTCACCCATCCCCCACCCTGCTCCACTTTGACACCAGTCCAACAGTATTCAACAACTGCCATGCTCCCTAAGCCAGGAACTCAGAGTGGGTCAGGAGGTTCTGCCCGTTTACCTAGCCACTGGCGTAAGAGGTCCAGGGATTTGCAGTGCCCTTCACCCCTGCCTAGACCTGTATGGGCCTGTTCAACACCACATGACCTCATTAGCATAAAACAGAAGAGCATACACTTGAATTCCATTTTCAACTGCAGGAGCCAAAGTAGAGCTGCAGATTCATGACACTTGACACAACCCTGTCCCTTAAGCAGGGGCCTCACCCACCCACACCAGGGACCTGAGAGCTGGCGGTACCACCCACTCCATCTAGCCACCCATGATAGGGGTCTGAGAATAAATGGTGCCTCCTAGTCCTTACAACCAACAGCACTGGATGCCCAAGGACTGGCTGCTAGTCAGAATTTCAGATGGACATCTGACTGGGTTTTCTTTTTGCTACTGAATGAGTAGGCAAAAAAAAATGTGTTGTCTGGGATGTTTGAGTCTGATCATAGAGGGTAATTAGGGTTGCTGCTTGCACAACGGGGTAAGAAATATTAAGTCTGGAACACAGGAGAACTTCTGGAAAGTGTATTAATATTTCCATACATATCCGGTGTTAAAATGATAGTGGAGGCTATGAAAAACTTCATATAAGCAGGATCAGCAAGACCTCAGACTCCTCATGAATTAAAGTTTGAGTCAACCCACGAGGTAAAGAACATCAATTAGGGGACTTTCCGGCTGAGGAAAAAGTGAATATGGAATGAGAAATGGAGGAAAGAACTTATAAATACCAATTATGACCTCGAGTGTAGTTGCATAAACAAGGACTCTAATAGCTATCTATTTTCTTCCTTGCTCTCTTGGTATATTATATATATAAACAGTTCTCTTTTCTTTCCATTAACTCTTCCTTTACTAGTTTATATAGATTATTACAGTGGTTGTTAAATTTGTAATTGGGGTTACAAGTTGCAGGATACCTAGACGGTCTTGAAACTGAATCTGAGAAGGAATGAACATCCTCAGAAGATGGATTAATTCCTTTCTAAATTCATTTTTTTTTTTTTTTTTTACTAATTATATAATGAGCTTCTGATATGTGACATTTTTGTAGGTGCTTGAAATATGCCAGTGAATAAAACAGAAAAAACCCTGCCCCCAAGGATGTTAAATTCTGTGGGTAGAGGGCAGATAGAATATGAACAATAGACTATAAGAACTAAGTAATAAAAAGTCGTAAGTCATAAGAAGGTGAAACATGTTATGAGAAGAGATAGTAGACAATTGTATGGGAGATCAGGAGTGGCAGGGGTGTGTGGGTTGTTGTTGGTGGGATTTTAAACAGTTCATTATATTTGAGCAAAGACTTGGAGGATGTGAGGGAGTTAGTTGTGTGATTATCTGAATAAATAGTCTCCCAGGCAATGGGAAAAGCCAGTGTGAAGATATTAAGATAGCAGGGTACTTTGGACGTTCAAGGAAAACAAAGAGGCCAGTGAGTAAAACTAGGAGCCATTGTAGGGTTTTGAGCAGAGAAGTGACTGATATGACCAATGTCTTGAAGGATTACTCTGAATATTGTGTTGAGAATAGACTATAGAGGCAAGTTAGGAGTCTATTGCAGTAATTCAGATGAGTGGCTTGAACTAGACTGGTAGTATTGGATGTAGTGAGAAGTGGATTGGTTTTCTGGAGGGAGAAGGATAAAAAACAGAGCATATGGTCAAAGTCATGGATAGGTTGATATATTTGGTGATATATTGTTGTTGTTGTTGTTAGGTATTGTCGAGCCAGTTCCAACTCATAGTGATCCTATGTACAACAGAACGAAACACTGCCCAGTCCTGAGCCATCCTCATAATCATTGCTATGTTTGAGTCCATTGTTGCAGCCACTGTGTCAATTCATCTCTTTGAGCATCTTCTTCTTTTTTTGCTGACCCTCTGCTTTACCAAGAATGATGTCCTTTTTCAGGGACTAGTCCCTCCTGATTACATTTTCAAATTATGTAAGATGGAGTCTCGCCATTCTCACTTTTAAGGAACACTCTGGCTATACTCCTTCCCAGACAGATTTGTTCATTCTTCTGGCGGTCCACAGTATATTCAATATTCTTCAACAACATCATAATTCAGAAGTGTCAGTTCTTCTGTGATCTTCTTTATTCATTGTCCAGCTTTCACATGCATATAAAAACCAAACCCATTGCCGTCAAGTCAATTCCAACTCACAGCAACCCTATAGGACAGAGTAGAACTGCCCCATAGGGTTTCTAAGGAGCAACTGGTGGATTCGAATTGCAGACCTTTTGGTTAGCAGCCAGGCTCTTAACCACTATGTCATCAGGGCTCCTTCACATACATATGAGGCGATTGAAAATACCATGGCTTGGGTCAGGCACACCTTAGTCCTCTAAGTGACATCTTTGCTTTTCAACACTTTAAAGAGGTCTTTTGCCACAGATTTGCCCAATGCAATACGTTGTTTGATTTCTTGAATGCTGCTTCCATGGACATTGGTTGTGGATCCAAGTAAAATGAAATCCTTGGAAACTTCAATATTTTCTCTATTTATCATGATGTTGCATATTGTCCAGTTATGAGGATTTTTGTTTTCTTTATGTTGTGGTATAATCCTTACAGAAGTCCATAGTCTTTGATCTTCATCAGTAAGTGCTCTAAGTCCTTTTCACTTTCAGCAAGGAAGGTTGTGTCATCTGCGTATCACAGGTTGTTAATGAGTCTTCCACCAATCCTGATACCATGTTCTTGTTCATATAGTCCAGCTTCTTAGACTATTTTCTCAGCATACAGATTGAATAAGTATGGTGAAAGGATACAACCCTGATGCACACCTTTCCTGATTTTAAGCCAGGAGAAAGGAGAATGTAAGGAGTTATCTAGGAGAGTGGGTGAGGTATTGAACTAATATAGCCAGGTAATTCTAAAATCCCATTTGAGGATAGTGGTCATGGATGTAAAGGAGACCAGCCAGTATGGTCAGCCAGTCAGCTGCCCAGGAGCTAGTATGCAGAAGTCAGAGTGCTGGGTTCCATAAGTGCTGAAGTTTTGTCAAGAGAGCACAGCAGAGGCAGACAGGAATGAGTTGAGGTTGTATGCAAGGGTCATTAGGATGATGGACAATCATTTAAAATCCTCTTTGTGCAAGGAGGGCTCCCTTATGTTTGGAAGACATAAGTTTAGTGAAAATGAAAGAAACAGCTCAAATGCTTATAGAACTTGCTGTTCCAAGGGCTAGAAAAGGTCATCTACATAGATTCAAAGTCATTAGAAGCATTTGTGGATGACAGGCTGTGCTGGTTATTCTCCCTTTCCCTCTCCAGATCCATTTTCCACTTGTCTCTGCTTTGCTGTGTTTCTCAGGAGGCTGACCTTTATTGCCTGCTCCACTGGGGCCCCCTTGCCCTCTGGATTTCAGCTGACTTTTTTAAAGTTCTGGTACTAAAAGAAGACAGGAGGGAAGGAAGAGAGAGATGTTGGCATATTCATTCCTACCACTCTTCTGACCCTCTCATTGAGGTTCTGGTAGTGGCTGTGTTCCTTTATGCATCATCGCAGGTCCTGTTGGATGGCCACGTCTCATGTTTCCACTTCTCACTGGGTTCCAGAAACTCCTGCCTCTTGGTCTTTCAGGACTAGAAGGAATAAGGGCTTTCAGTTGTTGCTAGCCGTAAGAAACTTTAACATTTCAAGTTGGGTTCCTCCCAAAATAAATCCTTCAATAACCCTTTGATTGTGTTACTTTTTTTTTTTTTTTCTGGAACTCTGACAATACTTAAGCTCATGACAGAATATGAGGGCAAATTGGGGCATATCCCCAAAAGTCTGAGTTTGATAAGGCTGATACTAATAGTTAATATTTATTACAAATCAACTACATGTCAGGAACTGTACTAAGACATGATTTTGTATGAGTTATCTATTTTACTACTTATACATGACCCTATGATGTAGTTACTGTAATTTATCTCCATTTCACAGATGGAGAAAATGAGGGTATGGGTGTAGGGGAGTGGGATTTAATCCTGAGCAGCTTAACTCTAGAGCTCACATTACATCATTCAAAATAATCATTAAGCTATACACTCTTTCCAGGCAACAGGTGCAGTGCTTGAGAGCACAGACTATGGAGCCCAACTACTTAAATTTAAATCCAGGATCTGCAATTTACTTGGGTGACCTTGGACGAGGGCCTTTTTGTGTTTCAGTTTCATCATGTATAAAATGGGAATAATAATTATTCATAACTCACAAGGTTTTTATGAGGATTAAATAATTAAATATGAGTACAGTACATAGAACAAAACTTGGGACATGGTATATGCTGTATCAATGCCTGTTCTTTGCTGTTACTATCTTGGTTCACTCTATCCTTTTCTTTTATCACACTTTAGATGAAGGTTTACAGAGCAAACTAGTTTCTCATTAAACAGTTAATACTCATATTGTTTTGTGACATTGGTTATCAAACCCATGACATGTCAACACACTCCTTTTGTCGACCTTGGGTTCCCCATTACCAGCTTTCCTGTCCTCTCCTGCCTTCTTGTCCTTGCCCCTGGGCTGGTGTGCCCATTTAGTCTCGTTTTGTTTTATGGGCTTGTCTAATCTTTGGCTGAAGGGTGAATCTCAGGAGTGTCTTCATTACTGAGCTACAACGGTGTCCAGGAGCCATACTCTCAGGATTTTGGTTCGCTCTCTCCTTGAGAGGAAGAACCAATGAGACATGTAGTTGGCTGACAGCATAAGCACCTTGTCTAGACGGACCTGAGTTTGGATACACACTTTGCCTTAAATGGTGTGTTGAAATAATGGAACTCCTTATGGTTCAAGCATTCAAAAAACCTATCTCCCCCCTCACCGCACTGCACTGTCTCTTTAAGGTCACTCACTTCGGTATTGTTTCTGAGTGAAATACCAGAAACTTTCTCAGTCACTTCCAGATAAAGTTCTCTGATCAATTTCAGCCACAAAAATAATGCCATTTTAGTAATTAATTTGTTCAGTCCAGTTTAATATCCAAACTTTGAATTTCATTTTATATTGATATTTCTTCCTTTCCCTAACTAAAACACCTCAGACACGGAGGCCTATAGATGGGGGTGGAGGGTTATGATGGTCTTCTCTGTTTCCCATGTTGTGCTTCTCTGCCTCCTCCAACATCTTTCCTTCCCTTAGTCTTCTCCAATTCCTCTAGAGTTAAAAAGGGGTTGTTTGAGGGAGAGATAAAGATGAGAAAGATACAACTTCACGGACAGAAATGATCAGATATTGCTGTTCTCTGAGCTAGGTGACTGAAGCTGAATCTCCTGTGGAGTGTTTTTGTGGGTTCTTTAGAGATACTCAATACTAGAAGAAAATTGCAGCTTCCTTAATACAACTGATATCTCTTCAAATTGGCCACTTACTACTTTGAATGTCCAGTCTTCTCTTGGGTTGACCTTCATGCCTGTCTTCCAGGAAGACTTCTCCAGCAGAATTTTTCATCACATGATATATTGTGGCATCCTTCTGCAGGGTGCATATCAGATCCAAGGAATCTCCAAATCCTAGGAGGCAAGACTTCTTCTAGCACCATTGCCTCTTTGCCTCTGCTTTTATAATACCAGCCAATCACTGTCTCTCCCTTTTGGACTTCTTCAAGCTTGGACCCAGCACTAGTGTCTGCCTCTAGACTCCAGATCAAGCTCTTCAAGTGGTCCTCTTGAAGGCTCATACCTCTGGCATAAGGTAAAAGGAATCCACTTCACTTCGTTTCCTCACGGAGTGTACATCTAAGGTGGTGGTAATGCTTATCATTCTCACCAAAGAAATCTTTTCTTTTATGTCTCTTCAACTTAAGGTTTTACCAGCCTAGAGATGGATGTTGAACTAAAGATTGTAAGCCCGTTTTTTGAAACACCTCCTTGCAAGACTTGCCTTGGTGGACTAGTGCCTCAGTTTATAATGTGTTATTAGAAAGTATCCCATTTTAAGTCCTGTTACTCCTCCATTTGATGTATAGGCAAATCACATTAGAACCTGCCTTGCCCTTTTTGCAGAATTGATGTAAGGGATTTCAAAAGGGGTCATGGGAGGAAAGGAGCTGTGTAAACAGTAACATCTTATAGAAATGTATATCAACATTATTATTTCTAATGTAAATTAGAAAACCCAAATGAATAAACAAATCATGGTTTCTAGTCTTTAAAATAAATCTGCTGAACTTTTAGTGGATATTGACTGGTATTTTTTTGATCATTGGGAAAATTCATTACCAGATAGTGATTTTTGAAGATCAGCCAGGCTCAAATCACATGTGTCTTTCTTTTTAACAGAGAATTTCTACCTTTAGTAATGCCTGCCTGTCTTGACATCAGTGGAGTGGAAGCCTTCAGTAACTCAGGACACGTTACTCGTAGGCACAGGCAGAAAAATCTGACAGTGGCCATTGGTATAAAAACTGTTGGTATCCCACAAAGAGGAAATACGCTTTTGCTGTTTGCAAAGAAATTCAAGACCTTTATGGGCACCAAGAGCTCATAAAACCAATGAGCAATATATATGAAAATGATCTCTAGGCCTATTCTTCACAAGCCAGTGTCCATGAATCATTTTGAGACATAAATATGAATAACTAGGGCTTTGGGTTTGAGAGTATGTGGTGTCTGTTGGTGAGTGGGATTTCCCCTGAAGTCAGCTTACCTTTCTCTATTAAAAAAAAAAAAATGTGGGCACCTAAACAGATTTTCTTGTATTATAGTTTGTTAAAGACACAAACAAAGAAACAGGTAGATTAGGGGAAGATAATTGCATGTATTTTTCCAGTCCCTAATTTTTGAAGTTTATTTGGATTTTCAAGTTGTAACCAAAGTATGCTTCATAACACTGTGTACTTTTGCTTTTACCTATCCCAGAAGTGTTTTTCTCTGATAGTCTCTCAGGATGAGTCATTACCAGTGTGAGAATTTTGGGTCTTTCCTGATGTCTAGATTGTAATTTCTAGGTATAATACCATGCCGCTTATTTATTTTTCTTTGCATGGTATGTTAGAAAAGCTGATCGTGTGTGTGTATGTGTGTATGTATGTGGTGTGTGTGTATGTATATATGTATATTTATGGATATTGAGAGAGGGAGAGGGAGAATGGGGTGTGGAGGTTAATTCTATTCAAAAGTTGGCACATGGGATTTATTATGTGACTCCCTAGGTGACTAAGTTTGCCATATAATCTTTCAACAAATATTTATTGTCTACCATATTCCAGGAATTCTGCTAGTTTCTGGGGCTGCATAGTTAATTAAACCCTGGTCCCTCAAGGTGCTTACATTGGAGTTGGATCTCTTCCACTGTTGGAAATTATTCACTATGATACATGCTCATTCTTTATTTGGAACCCAAACAATGAGACTATCCTTGTCTAAATCTTTTTTAGAACTTTCATTTGAAAGTGCTTTTTCCATATAACATTCCTGCATATGGAGATCTTAGTTTTATGAGGAGTGGGAATTTTTCTTATGCAGATTTTATTTATAAACTTGGACTCACTGATGAAGTGGCAAGGGTGGGAGATTTAGTGGGTGGCAATATACACAACATCTTTGGAAGCTGCCAAAATCAACATGAACAAGATGTTCACTATCATAGCTTTTGGTATTTGGATCCATAAAATATTGTGGTTATGTCTAGGACCAAGAGGCACTGATTTTTTATTTTACTATAATATTGCAGATTGTGCAATTGGCAACAGAACTTATCATACCATTATTTTGGCAAGATAAAACAAACTATGTCTGGTTCTACTTCATTCTGAAGTTGAGTTGTCTATGGATCTGGGGTAGATTATCACTATTGGTGGGACTCTAGGGCCAATTAGACTTAGTTGCAGTTCTAATTCTCAATTAGACATTGATAAATTTCACACAAAAGAAAAAAAGGTATTTTTCTTGGCCAATGGATGCCACATGTTGCTAATCACCATAGCTAAGTCCTGTGGTCATCAGGAGACATGGGAAGGGTGTGAGGACTTGGCTTCTCCAATTACCTCTCCTAAAGGAATAATTCAAAGAACTTAATACAATGACTTTATTGGTCTAGTTCCCAAAGTGGCTGTGAAATGAACTCTGGAAGCAGAATAGAATAATACCTACCAAAATGGAACCCAGTTGTTCTATCAGAGAACGTGAGCAAGTCTGGCCCCAGGGGTTAACTGTGTCTTGGCTCTTGCCTGAGAAAATGAGCCTTGGTGGTCACACTGTCAGTACTAGTTCACTCTCTAGTAGGATATTCTAGTTAGCGTTTGGCTCTCTTATCTTAAGTGTTTAGTGGGAATAAGACCCCTATAAGGAGGATAGAGTGGGGGTATGCCCAGGTATCAGGCTTCTGATAGTTCCAGAAGTTACTCATGCTTGCGGACATGCCCTCAGGCTCCTCCCATGCTTTCCTTCAAGACCTCATGGTTTTTGCAATTGTCTTGGGTTGAGAGAATGACATTACTCAGCCACAGTCAGCTTCTTGCCAAGACTCTCCATAAAATATATAACAAAGCAGAATTTTAAAAGTGAAACTTATTTATTTGGCCTTTCTTGTCTATGGAGTAGTCACTGAAGATCCAGTTTTTTCCAGGAAGATAAAAATTAAGAGACTGGTGGTATAATAGTCACAGTGAATTGAAGTAGATGGAGAAAACCAAAAAATCTAGATATTGGAGATTTGTAAAAGGCCTCAGGTAGTTGTTGGTATTGGGGAAGTGAATAGGAGAAAAGGAAGAAGTTGGAGTGGCCTGCATTCCTGGTCAGTGTAGTTCCCTAGTCTATGGCTGAGTGCCCTGGAGAGAGAAAGAGGCTGGAGGGACTCATGTCAATGGAATACCAATTGAGTTACCACAGGCCAGGGTTATGGGAGCTACAGTGGAAGATGAACCCATTCCAGCCATGCCTTACTACAATGGCTTGCCATTTGTATATTTCCCTCACTTTTATACATTAAATTATATACTGTGCACTGCTTATCCATATTTATCTTCTGCCAAAGAACAGCAATCACAGATTTTTGAGACCAGGCTGTATCCGAAGGTATCCTCTACATCATCCCAGAGCCTGAATTTGACCCATGCTACAGGTCACTTCCATAGTGGATTTCCTTAGACTTCCATTTGTTACATGGAAGCCCCCTCATTAATAGGTGATAATGTTGCTCGGAATCTCAACAACAGAGGGTTGAAAATAATTGTAAGTGGTACATCTACTTCTTATGTAGAGTTTCCCAGAAGAAGCAAAAGTTCTCAGGGTTCCATTGATGCCCCTGGGTGGGGGTTCCCTGCATAATCTGAGTCCATTATTTTTCATCTAATCTCATTGTTATTGCTATGAATCCACTTCCCTTCTCTTCCCCAGGTAGATCAGAAGCAGATAATTGACAGATCCGTAAACACACACATTCAAAATGGAGTCTGTCACAATTTACCTGTGCTAGGTGCTCTCTCTCTCTTCTGGGAGTCTTTTCACATACTCATGCATGGATCACATCAGTTGTTACTCTTGGAGTATCCATCCCTAGGTACCCCAATATTTTGCTCATATACCAGTCTCATTAGTGCAATTGTTTTCAAATGAGGTCCAATGAGCCGATTAGCTTCCCAGGGTGAGACTCACTAGGAAGTCTGGACTGGGCAGGGAATCCTGGAAAAGCATGGATGAATCAGGATGGTACATACCTACCCAGGAGATATGGCTCTGAATGCATTCTCTAATGTTAGTGGGAAGAGTTGGGTCAACTTAATATCAGGAGGCCTGGACTTCTTTATGTTTATGTCAATGAAACTTTGTGAAATCACTGGGAAAATGAGAGGGAGCTAGTGGACATTGATTGGATGAGGCAGGTGTGTGAACTCTTTCCTGACCTACCTAAGATGTTGGGCACATTACTTAAGAAGACTGAAGAGGGTGAAGTGTAAAATTTTGCCTTGTGGTTTAACCATAGCCCAGGGACCTCTTCATTTAGTTTTTCTGTTGCAATTGACATGCTTACGATTTGCTGGAGACTGCCAGAGGCCTGATGGATAGTTTTTTGTTTCTTGAGAGTATCTTCATGCATATACTTTGCTCAAGCTCTCAGAGTGATTGAACCATTCATTATTCAATTGTTCCTTCATTTTTGAGCAGATACTGACTGAAATACAGGTCAAGATTCAGAGATGTTACTTTCAAATAATAGGACAGTTTATGATTTGAATAAAGTTGCACTTAGGAAAAGCACCATTCTTCTCTGCCTTCTACCCAGGTGTCTTTGGGAGAGACATGGGGTGTTGGGCTCTCCAATCCTAGGCATGTGGTGTGTTTAACAGCCAACAAAGCAGTGTATATAATATACCATGGATGAAAGGGCAGCCATAAGCATAAGCTGTGCCTGGTGACAGTGCCAGGACTCACGGGGAATACTTTGTGGGCTCACTTTCCAAATGGCCTGGCCCTTCGTCACTCCTGACCCAGACAAGAATTTTGGAAAGATATTTCCTTCCTTCCAGGTGGTGCCTATTTAGAATATGATATGAGAACATGGAAAGCTCTGGGACTGGAAAGTTGGTCTCCCAGGATTGGAGCAGCTTGTGTTGTGTGGAGAGTGCTCATAGCTCTGCTTGTGCACACATTGAGAATCAGTCCATTAACCTGCACTTATTAAGCACCCTCTGAGCACAGAGCACTGTGTGAAACCTTGTGGAAGGTGCATAGGTATGAGGCATGGCCATGCCCTCAAATGGATCATTCTAGAAAAGAGACAAGTTAAGCAACAATGTAATTTCTTACTCAATCTCTGGCAGAAAAAGAGGATGGATCAGTGGAGACAGCAGTTGTCAGGGAAGATCAGGGAGGTCACTGGGCCTGGAGAATAGTAAAGATACAAAATGGGTGAGAAGTGCCCTGCTTTCTTATGCTAGTGGAGGTGATAGGACATTAGTGGATGGGGGTTCCAGACTTTTAAGTGCCTGAAATCCCCACAGCCACTCAGATTTTCCAGGGAGATTGTTCACCTGAAGGCCAACTTCCTGTAGTCACAGAAGACAGAAGAAAGGCTTTTTATGCAAACCTCAGCCCCTTCAGCTGTGGTGCTCTGCCTCTGTGAGCTTAGATAAATTCCCAGGGATCCTAGACACAGGGCCCAGCCTGGTCACCTCACCCTGAAATGCCAGTTTGGATCCCTTCAGGGTTTTCTTTGACCATTCCTATGACCATTCCATTCTTTGAAATTCCAAGGGAATTTCTTGGTGTATGGGAGGAGGGGCAAGTATATTTTTAGAATGAAAGATATTAAAAAAAAAAAAAAAGACAGCTGCTGCAAGATTTTAAAATTTGACAGAAGCAGACAACATTTTCCATCCCCATCTTAAAACTTTGTCCAATTTCTTGGATCTTTAAATACCACAGATAAGCTTAAGTTTCTGGCCAACGGGGAAAGGGGCTAATGCAGAGATCTGTGCAGGCTCAAAATGACACCTGTGCAGGGGCTGCCAGTGATTCCGGTATTTCCAGACCAGATTCCCTTCTTTTACCCTGATTAGCTTGATGCCAATCCTCTATTTGTAGGCTTTGGCTTCAGAAAACTCAGTGTTAAATTCCAGCTTTAACCATTTCCTAGCAGTGTGACCTTCGCAAGTGAGCTGACCTCTCTGATCCTCTTGTTTCCTAGCTTGTAAAATCAGGATAAAGACCATCTAAAATCACATGAGTTTTGTAAGGCTCATAGTTATAGTTTGTCTTGTTTCAGTGTCTTGGGTGCTGAGTACTGTAAATGATGCTGGATGAATAAAGTGGAATTTACAGTCTCATAAGAAGACAGAAAACCAATTCTATAATTCTAATATAGTGTGAAGAACGTGATAAAGTGCAAAACGTGATTTATTCGACATACATACCTGCAGGGTTCAGAGAAGTCTGAGAGAAAGGTGCAGTGAAGGCAGAGGCAATGAATCAGGAAAAGTTTATATAAAGGAATGCTTGACTGGAGAATGGAAGGTAAGATCAGAGAAACATGGAGGGGAGGAATGGCAATCTAAAGAGAAAGTTCCATATGAGCAAAGGTATAGACGTGTGAAGCACCCCATGGGCCTCATGAAACAGCATAACTGGGCATGACTGGAGTGTATGGTGTGTGTGGGGAAGAGGGGAGTTGCTGTCAATGCTCACACCATGGCGGCCTGGCCCACCATATTAGTGGAGTATGAAACTGGATGTGACAGGTTTTTTGACTAGCTTTTCTGAAATAGTACCATTCTCTTGCCCTCAGTCACTGTCTCCCCCATGTCCCTGCTTTCTTTTCTTCAGAAAGTTCTCACTATCTGAAATTATATCACTTGTTCGTCTATTTTTAAATTGAACTTTTTCTTTAAATTAAATGTCTTATTTGTTCATGTATGCTCAGTGTGTATATAAGTGGCTGGCATAAAATAGACACAGAAAATATTTGTTCAATGGATGAATAAACAGTAAAGCTTATACTTACATGAATGCAGTAGTATTAGTAGCCTCTGTAGACTCTGTCAAAGAGATGCCCACTTAAGATAAAGACATGGTCAACTTCCCTGAGTCTATTGTAGATCAACTTGGGAAGGGAAGATGTTACTTCCTCCTTTGTTGCAATGCCCTCTGAGGTTGGAAAACTGAACATATTAAATTTAACATTTGACTGAATGAATGTCTATGCCCCTTTAGTTTCTCTAAACAAGAAAGGCAGAAAGAAATGATGGCCAACAGTCACAGAAGCTAAAGAGTAAAAAGGATGGATATATGGCCTCTACGTTTCTGCCACAGAGCCAGAAGTCCTTTATGATCTTGGTGGTAGGATAGATGTTTGCTTTGAGGTACGTGTAGTGTTCTAAGAGTTGACACCCATCCATTATTCTGCCGCACTACAAAATACCATAATATATTGGGTTACTGTACCTTGATCTAATGCATCCCAATTAAGCCACATTCATTTGCAATGGCTGTTGCTGTCATCTTATATGTTTCCTTTGAGAAGGAGTCAAGAGGCAATTAAAAGTCTCTGAATTCTCCTAAACTGCCTAGTAATAATGGGATAGGAAAGGGAAGCTTTGGTGTTTTTATTTCTCTTAGAAAGTTGGTTACACATACCCTTGGTGAGAAATCCACCAGATTCAGACCATATTTGCCTCCTGTAAAAACCATATCCCTCTAAAACGTGTTAATTTAATCTTTTTTTTTCCCCCATGGGCTTTTATTCAAATACTAGAGTTGCTTTTTCTGTAGTTCTAATGACTCTTTGTAGGTCCCTGTGGCACAAATGGTCTGTGCTCAACTATTAACCTACAGGTTGGTGGTTTGAATCCACCCAGTGGTGCCATGAAAGAAAGGCCTGGAGGTTTGCTTCTGTGAAGATTACAGGCAAGAAAACCCTATGGAGCAGTTCTATTCTGTAACACATGAGGTTACTAAGAGTTGGAATCAACTTGACAGCAGTGGGTTTGGTTTTTGGTTTTTTGGAATGACTCTTTAAGGCAGCCAGTGGAGCCTAATGTTGACTCTATCTCAGCCTTTCCACAAGCCAAATAGTTAATGGCTTGTGAATTGGTCCCAGCAGTAATCTGAGAGCAAATTCTGGAAAGTCTATGATTGAAGAGAGTTTAATGAAAGGATTACTTTTGAGGAGGGTCAGGGTTAAGTGAGGTCATTAGAGGTTTAGTGGTAGAATTCTCACCTTCCATAGAGACCTGGGTTTGATTCCCTGCCAATGCGCTGCGTGCACAGCCACCACCCATCTATCACTGGAGACTTGTGTGTTGCTATGATGCTGAACAGGCTTCAGCTGAGCTTGCAGACTAAGATGGAATAGGAAGAAAGGCCTGGCACTCTACTTCTGAAAATCAACCAATGAAAACCTTACGGATCACAATGGATGGAGATGGCATAGAACTGGGCAGAGTTTTGTTCTGTTATGCACACGAGTTGGGAGCTGACTCGATGGACTCGGTGGCAGCTGACAACAACAGCAACGAAAAGGTTAAGGAAACCAAGAGGTTATGTGTACCCAGTGACTAGCAACCATGGGAAGCCACTGAGGGGATAAGGCAAGGGAGATCATATTTATTTGATCATATTTATCAGTATGGCTAAAAATAACAACAAATTAAAACTAATTAGAGGGAAGGAAAAGAGATGCTTCAGGCACAAAGACTGAGTTAGTCACTGATGGTCAATACTCTTTCCGAATTCCAGAATACTGGTGTGTTGCAGCTGAAATTGACCCTAGCGACCATGGGCTTTAACATACACCCCACTTTCTTGAGTTTCTCCTCTAGAGCATTCTGCTGGTAAGAATTTGTGTCCAAACGGAGAAGGCTTGGAAATATTTCTTTCCGACTCACTGGTGAGTCCAGAGCATCCCAGCTGCTATGGCATGAAGAGATTTGGCTGCTCAGCCAGGAGTCGACCCCAGGTCTCCTGATGTTCTGTCCAGTGCTCTGTCAATGGCAGCATGCCACCTCTTCTAATAACAATGACTTCACAGGACGACATACAGATAGAGACTTGGAGTTTATACCACTTTTCCATGAATATGATTTCCCTTGATTCTCTTTATAGCCCTGAAGGACAGGCAGGAGATGTGCTATTATTCCCACAGTACACATGAGTAAACCCAAAAATGTTGAGTATTTCGCCTAAGAGCATGCTGCTAGTTAGTGGTAGAACTGCTCTGGAGCCCAGTTTGTTGACTCTGGAATGTCCAGTGCTCTCCGTGTGCTATTACTGTGTCTCCCAGGCCCAGGCCTCCCAGGGACCGCAGAATTCTATGCTAATGTGTACAGTTCTCAGGAGATGAAGCCAAATAGCTTGTTCAAGACAACACAACCCACCCACAGCCAAATGACTAGCAGAGACAACCTCTGGAAGCAGAGCGCTGCTGGTGGACTGTCCAGAACTCAATCCTTCCTCAGATGCTGCACGCTAGGCTTGAGTTGAAACTCTACCATTTAAAACTTTGCTACGTGTCATGTATTGCACAGGTATTGAGATTGAGGCTGATGATATTGTGGGGAAGTCAGTGTTTGAAGCAAGTTAAACCTCCCTGAGCACAGCAGGGGCTTTTCATCAGATTCAGCTGTGGGAGACTCTTTAACTGGACCATGTTGCTACTGAAAATGTCATCAATCAACGAGTATTTCTTGAGACAGCAACGTGAGAATTCTATGAGATCATCTAAGTGACAAGTTTGGAGAGAAGTATGGTACAGAGTAAAGACATGGGCCTTACATACTTTCAGAAGTGGGTTTGAAGACAGGTTCCATTACTTATGAGCTGTACAAGCTTGACAAAATCATCTATCTTTGTTAAGCTGCAGTTTATTCATCTGTAAAATGGAAAAATAAAGTTTCTCACTGGCATTTTTTTTTTTGTTCTTTAAGAGAAAGTTTACAGCTTAAATTAGTTTCTCATACAAAAATTTACACACACATTGTTATGTGACCCTAGTTGCTCTCCCTATAATGTGACAGCACACTCCTCCTTTCCACCCCAGATTTCCCAGGTCCATTCAACCAGCTCCTTTCTGCCTTCTCATCTTACCTCCGGACAGGAGTTGCCCATTTAGTCTCATGTACCTACTTGAGCTAAGAAGCACACTCTTCATGAGTATAATTTTATGTCCAACAGTCCAGTCTAATCTTTGTCTGAAGAGTTAGCTTCGGGAATGGTTTTAGTTCTGGGCTAACAGCGAATCTGGGGACCATGTCTTCTGGGGTTCCTCTATTCTCAGTCAGACCGTTAAGTCTGGTCTTTTTACTAGAATTTGAGTTCTGCACCCTACTTTTCTCCTGCTCCATCATGGACTCTCTGTTGTGTTCCCTGTCAGGGCGGTCATTGGTGGTAGCCAGGCACCATTTAGTTCTTCTGGTCTGAGGCTGATGGATTCTTTGGTTTATGTGGCCCTTTCTGTCTCTTGGGCTCATATTTTCCTTGAGTCTTTGGTGTTCTTCATTCTCCTTTGCTCCAGGTGGGGTGGGACCAATTGATGCATCTTAGATGGCCGCTTGCTAGCTTTGAAGACCCCAGAAACCAGTCACCAAAGTGAGATGCAGAACATTTTCTTAATAAACTTTGTTATGCCAATTGACCTAGATGTCCCCTGAAACCATGGTCCCCAGACCCCCGCCCCTGCTACAACTGTCCCTTGAAGTGTTTGGTTGTATTCAGGTAACTTCTTAGCTTTTGGTTTAGTCCATTGTGCTGACTTCTCCTGTAGTGTGTGTTGTCCTTCCCTTCACCTAAGATAATTCTTGTCTACTATCTAGTTAGTGAATACCCTTCTCCCTCCCTCCCCACCCTTGTAACCATCAAAGAATATTTTCTTCTGTGTGTAAACCTTTTCTTGAGTTCTTTTAATAGTGGCCTCATACAATATTTGTCCCTTTGTGACTGACTAATTTCACTCAGCATAATGCCTTCCAGATTCCTCCATGTTATGTTTCGTGGATTCCTTGTTGTTCTTTATCATTGCATAGTATTCCATTGTGTGAATATATCATAATTTTGCTTATCCATTTGTCCATTGATGGACACCTAGGTTGTTTCCAACTTTTTGCTGTCATGAACAGTGCTGCAATGAACATGGGTATGCATATATCTATTCCTGTGATGGCTCTTATTTCTCTAGGATATATTCCAAGGAGCAGGATTGCTGGATTATATGGTACTTCTATTTCTAGCTTTTTGAGGAAGTGCCAAATCAATTTCCAAAGTGGTTGTACCATTTTACATTCCCACCAACAGTGTATAAGTGTTCCAGTCTCTCCACAACATCTCCAACATTTATTATTTTGTGTTTTTTGCATTACTGCTAGCCTTGTTGGGGTGAGATGGTATCTCATTGTAGTTTTAATCTGCATTTCTCTAATGGCTAATGATTGTGAGCATTTCCTCATGTATCTGGTAGCCCCCGAATGTCTTCTTTGGTGACTGCCTGTTCATATCCTTTCCCCATTTTTTAATTGGGTTGTCTTTTTGTTATTGAGGTTTTGCAGTATCTTGTGGATTTTAGAGATTAGATGCTGATTGGATTTGTGGCAGCCAAAATTTTTTTCCCAGTCCGTAGGTTGTCTTTTTACTCTTTTGGTGAAGACTTTTGATGAGCACAAGTGTTTAATTTTTAGGAGCTCCCAGTTACCTAGTTTCTCGTCTGGTGTTTGTGCATTGTTAGTAATGTTTTGTATTCTGTTTATGCCTTGTTTTAGGGCTTCTGGCATTGTCACTATTTTTTTCTTCATGATATTTATCATTTTAGATTTTATATTTAGGTCTTTGATCCATTTGGAGTTAGTTTTAGCGCATGGTGTGAGGTATGGGTGTTGTTTCAGTTTTTTACAGATGGATATCCAGTTAAGCCAGCACCATTTGTTAAAGAGACTGTCTTTTCCCCATATAACAGACTTTGGGCCTTTGTCAAATATCAGCTGCTCATAGGTGGATAAATTTATGTCTGAATTCTCAATTCTGTTCCATTGGTCTATGTATCCATTGTTGTACCAGTGCCAGGCTGTTTTGACTACCTTGGCAGTATAATAGGTTCTAAAATCAGGTAGTGTGAGGCCTCCCACTTTGTTCTTCTTCTTCAGTAATGCTTTACTGATCTGGGGCCTCTTCCTCTTCCATATGAAGTTGGTGATTTGTTTCTCCATCTCCTTAAAAAATATCATTGGAATTTGGATTGAGATTGCATTGTATCTGTAGATTGCTTTGGGTAGAATTGACATTTTCACAATGTTAAGTATTCCTATCCACAAGCAAGGTATGTTTTTCCACTTATGTAGGTCTCTTCTGGTTTCTTGTAGTAGTGTCTTGTAGTTTTCTTTGTATAGTTCTTTTACATCTCTGGTTAGATTTATTTCTAAGTATTTTATCTTCTTGAGGGCTATTGTAAATGGTATTCATTTAGTGATTTCCTCTTGGAAGTTCTCTTTGTTGGTGTGAAAGAATCCAACTGATTTTTGTATGTTTATCTTGTATCCTGATACTTTGCTGAAATCTTCTATTAGTTCCGGTAGTTTTCTTACGGATTCTTTGGAGTTTTCTGTGTATAAGATCATATCATCTGCAAATAGAGATACTTTTACTTCTTCTTTACCAGTTTGGATGCCCTTTATTTCTTTTTCTAGCCTAATTGCTCTGGCTAGGACCTCCAGCACAATGTTGAATAAGAACGATGATAAAGGTCATCCTTGTCTGGTTCCCTTTCTCAAGGGGAATACTTTCAGACTCTTTCCATTTAGGATGATGTTGGCTGTTGGCTTTGTGTAAAAGCCCTTAATTATGTTGAGGAATTTCCCTTTTATTCCTATTTTGCTGAGAGTTTTTATCATGAATGGATGTTGGACTTTGTCAAATGTCTTTTCTGCATCAATTGATAAGATCATGGAGTTCTTGTCTTTTGTTTTATTTATGTGATGAATTACATTGATTATTTTTCTAATGTTGAACTATCCATCCCTGCATAGCTGGTATGAATTCCACATGGTCCATGGTGAATTATGTTTTTGATATGTTGTTGAATTCTATTGGCTATAATTTTGTTGAGGATTTTTGCATCTATGTTCATGAAGGATATTAGTCTGTAATTTTCTTTTTTTGTGGTGTCTTTACTTTTAGTATCAGGGTTATGCTGGCTTCATAGAATGAGTCTGGGAGTATTCCATCCTTTTCTATGCTCTGAAATACCTTTAATAGTAGTGGTGTTAACTCTTCTCTGAAAGTTTGATAGAATTCTCCAGTGAAGCCATCAGGGCCAGGGCTTTTTGTTGTTGTTGTTGTTGGAAGTTTTTAAATTACCTCTTCAATCTCTTCTTTTGTTATAGGTTTTTTCAGTTTTTCTAACTCTGTGTTAGTTTAAGTAGACAATGTGTTTCTAGAAATTTGTCCATTTCCTCTAGGTTTTCAAATTTGTTCGAGTACTACTTTTCATAGTATTCTGTTATGATTCTTTTAATTCCAGTTGGATCTGTTGTGATATCATCCATCTCATTTCTTATTGGGTTATTTGCTTCCTCTCCTGTTTTTCTTTTGTCAGTTTGGCGAATGGTTTATCAATTTTATTGATCTTTTCAAAGAACCAGCTTTAGGTCTTGTTAACTCTTTCAATAGTTTTTCTATTCTCTTTCATTTAACTCTGCTCTAATTCTTATTATTTCCTTTTTTCTGGCACCTGAAGGCTTCTTTTGCTGTTTTCTTTCTACTTGCTCAATTTATAGTGTTCATGTTTTGATTTTGGCCCTTTCTTCTTTTTGGATGTGTGCATTTATTGCTATAAACTGAACCCTGAGCACTATTTTTCCTGTGTGTCAAAAGTACTGGTAGGATGTGTTTTCATTCTCATTTGATTCTGTGAATTTCTTTATTCCATCGTTAATTTCTGCTATAACCCAGTAGTTTTTGAGCAAGGTGTTTTTTAGTTTCTATGCATTTGATTTTTTTTCCTTGCTTTTTCTGTTATTGATTTCTACTTTTATGGCTTTATGGCCAGAGAAGTTGCTTTGTAATATTTCAGTGCTGTGGATTCTGTTAAGGCTTGCTTTATGGCCTAATATGTGGTCTATTCTAGAGAATGTTCCATGTGAGTTGGAAAAGAAAATACACTTGGCTGCTGTTGGGTAGAGTGTTCAGTATATGTCTATGAGATCAAGTTGGTTGATTGTGGCATTTAGATCTTCCGTGTCTTTATTGAGCTTCTTTCTGGATATTCTGTCCTTCACCAAAAGTGGTGTGTTGTACTATTATTGTGGAGTTGTCTATTTCTCTTTTCAGTGCTGTTAGAGTTTCTTTTATGTGTTTTGGAGCCCTATTGTTGGGTGCATAAATATTTATTATAGTTATGTCCTCCTGGTGTACTGACCCTTTAGTCATTATATAGTGTCCTTCCTTATCCTGTGTGGTGGATTTTACTTTAAAGTCTATTTTGTCAGAGATTAATATTGCCACTCCTGCTCTTTTATGATTGTTTTTTACTTGATATATTTTTTTCCATCCTTTGAGTTTTAACCTCTTTGTGTCTTTAAGTCTAAGGTGTGTCTCTTGTAGTCAGTATATAGATGAATAGTGTTTTTTATCCAATCTGCCACTCTCTGTCCCTTTATTGGTGCAATTAGTCCATTTACATTCAGCGTAATTACTGATAGGTATGAGTTTAGTGCTGTCATTTTAATGTATTTTTTTGTGTGTGTTTGTGTGTTGTTGACAGTTTCTTCGTTCCACTTAATTTTCTTTGCTGAGTCATTTTTCTTCATGTATTTTCATTGCCTTTGATTTTGTATTTGCTGAGTCTTTATGTTTTTCTTATTTTTCATTTTGATGTGTAGGATTGTTAGTTTGCTTTGTGTTTACCTTAATATTTACCTCTATTTTTCTAAGTTTAAGCCAATCTTTGATTTCTTTATTTTACCTTGACTTCCTATCCATATGAAAGATCCATGACTACAGTATTTAGTCCCTCTTTTTTGCTTTAATGTTGTCATCTTTTTCATATTGCTGTCTCTGTTTCCCTATTTTCAGTTTTTTAGCTTTGATTTATTTGTGATTTCCCTATCTGGGTTGACATCTGGTTGTTCTGTCCTGTGTTCTAGTCTTGGCTTGTTATCTGATGTTATTGAGTTTCAAACCAGAGGACTCCTTTTAGTATTTCTTGCAATTTTGGTTTGGTTTTTGCAAATTCCCTAAACTCTGTTTATCTGGAAATGCCCTAATTTTGTCATCATATTTGAGAGACAGGTTTGCTCGGTGTATAATTCTTGGCTGGCAATTTTTTTTTCCTTCAAGTCTTTCTGTATGTCATCCCATTGCCTTCTTGCCTGCTTTGTGTCTGCTGAGTAGTCCATGCTTAGTCTTATTGACTCTCTTTTGTAGATGACTTTTAATTGATTTCCAGCTGCTCTTAGAATTCTCTCTTTATCTTTCGTTTGGCAAGTTTGATTATAATATGTCTTGGTGACTTTCTTTTGAGATCTACCTTGTGTGGGGTTTGATGAGCTTCTTGGATAGATATCATCTCATCTTTCATGATATCAGTGAAGTTTTCTGCCAACAAATCTTCAACTATTCTCTCCGTATTTCCTGTTATCACCCCTCTGTTCTTTTATCCAGTCACTCATAGGTTATTCCTCTTAATAGAGCCCCACATAATTCTTAGGATTTCTTCACATTTTTAAAATTCTCTTATCCGATTTTTCCTCAAATAAGTTCATGTCAAGTGCTTTATCTTCAATCTCACTAATTCTGACTTCCATTTCCTTGATTCTGCCCCTATGACTTTCTACTGAGTTGTCTAATTCTGAAATTTTATTGTTAGTCTTTTGTATTTCTGTTTGCTGTCTCTCTATGGATACTTAAATTTGTCTTTATGCTGTTGTATAGCCTTCTTAAGTTCCTCTATTGCTTTGTCTGTATGTTCCTTGGCTTGTTCTGCATTTTGTATGATCTCCTTCTTGATATCTTGAAGAGCTCTGTATATTAATCTTTTGAATTCTACCTCCATTAATTCCAAGAATTTCTCTTTCTCCAGAAGGTTTCTTAATTATTTTGTTTTGGGAGCTTGCTGAAGCCATCCTGGTCTGCCTCTTTATGTGACTTGATATTGACTGTTGTCTCCAAGCCATCAATAAATTATTATATTTTATGTTTGCTTACTGTGTCCTAGCTTCTTGTTTTATTTTGTTTTGGTATGCCTACATAGGCTGCTCGTGTAAGCTAGTTTGATTGTTGGCGCCTTTGAAGCTCTAACTTCCTGTTACCAGGTAGTTAGGTGTTACTGAGTATGTGTGCCCAGGAGTCCGTTAAATTTTCCTGTATGGATTCAGCTCAGGTGTCCAGGTAGTTGGTTATCAAGTTTGTGGTGCAGGCACTCACCTACAGTTCTAGACAGGCAGGGGTGATTGGAGTAGCACAGGTATCTGGGTGCAATAGGGTGTCCTGCACTGAGCAAGGCAGGGGCTGATGGCTACCACTGAATGTCTGGGAGGAAAGCATGTCCCTGTTCCCTAGAGCACATAAGTGGGTGGATTTTGCATCTGGACTACGGGCACCTAATCCTGTTGGTTGTAAGGACTTGGAGGCACCACTTATTCTTGGATGCCTGTCGTGGATAGCTAGGTGACATGAGTGTAGCCATCAGTCCTCAGGCCCTTGAAGTGGGTAGGTGAGGATCCTGGTTAATGGGCAGAGCAGTGTCAAGTGTTATGAATCTGCCACTCCACCTTATAGCTGATACAGTTGAAATTAGGCTTCAGGTATATACCCTGCTATACTGTGCTAATAAGGACCTACACTGTTGAAATGGGCCAGCACAGGTCTATGCATGAGTGAAAGGCATTCAAAGTCCATGGACCCCTTATGCCTGTGCCTAGGCAAAGGAGCTGTGTCTGCTCTGAGTTCCCAGCTTAAGGGAGCTGGCAGATTATTTTTTCCTGTTTGTTAATTTGTTCCCTCTCCAAAGCTAGGAGAATGGCTCAGGGCACTTGATGAGTCCTACTTCTGACACAATGGATGTGGCCATCCATGAAGCCAGCCCAGGACTGGTGCAGAGCAGGGATGGGGCAGGTAAATGGGAGAGAAGTTCTTCCCATGGGGGTGTTTTTTGTTCCGCAAGGTGGGTTAGACACATGTACTTACTTTTTGCCAATTGAGGGCCGCTTCTTGCTGATTCTGGAGGGGTGAGCAGACTCTCTGCCGCTTGGTGTCTCCTGATGTGGAGAACGAGTCCCGAACACCACTGCTTGCCTCACTGAGCATACCAGCCTTCAGGGTGCTGGTTCCTGCCAGGTCAGTTCTGGCAACTCCTCGCTGCTTCTGAAGCATCTCTCCCTCCCCCTGTGGCTCAGTCTGATTCCTCAACTTTGCCTTTGGTGTTCAGGGCTCCTAGATTGCCATACATAATCAATTCACTTGTTTCTTCGGGTCTCTGTTGTAAGAAGGACCACAGGAAGTGTCTGACTACTCTATCATCTTGGCCCCACCTCCTCATCAGGCTTTTTGAAAAGCACTTAATTTCCTCTGCCTTGCCCAGCATAGTTTAAAAATTATAAAGTAATAAATCATTCATAGTCTCTGGTTAATCATTTCTGTGTGTTTGACGTTGTACAACACAATAGCAGGGACAAGTAAGAAGGAGACATGGCCCCCTTTCTCTGTAAAGAGATAAGACTATACAAACAATAAGGCAGGATATAGGGAGGGGAGGTGATTGTGGATTTCTGGACTCAGACACAGCTTCATGGAAATGATGCAGATGGAACTTGTTGGCTGGATGAAGGTATATGATAATGGAAGGAAATGGGAGTTTCAGGTGAGACGGAGAGTGAAAGCCAAGGCTGGGTGTTTGTAGGATAGCAGGAAGTTTGGTCTGACTAGAGTGGACAGAATATGAAGAAAACTAGTGATAAACAAAGCTCAATGGCTAAGACAAGACAAAGAGTCTTTAAAGCTGAGTTAAAGGATTTAGACTATTACACTATCCAGTATAGGACAAAGATGTGGCAGTCTGGTTCTGTAAGGAAGCAGTTTTACTCCGTCTGTTCTACTAGGCAGTCCTACTCTGTCCTATAGGGTCGCTATGAGTAAGAATCAACTTGAGGGCAATAGGTATGGGTACATTGTCCATTACAGAATGTTTTCAGCTTTTCAGTAAGGGAGTGATAAGATGGGGAGTTGCAACTATGTCTTCTTTTCTGTATCATATTTCCCTAAAATTGCTTGCACAGAGCTTGAAGTTTAAGGGTTCTCAGGAGTTGTGTATCAAGTAATGAACAGGGATTTATAGAGGGCCAGCCTGAAGATGGTGTGTAGAATGTAGACAACTCCTATGAATGTAGACCCTCACATTGGATACAAATGACTAAACTCAGTCAATGGGAGCAATTAGTGAGGCCAAACTGGATTTTGGTTTCCTCATTGATTCAGGATTCTTGGAAATCATACCAATACTCTAATTTAGATTTTTTTGCACTTTAGAAAAAATTGTGGTAAATATATATGTATATGTGCATGTATATATACACACACATATGTAACAAAATATTTTAACTTGTACTTTTGAAAATACAAAAAGTGTCCACGCTTATTAAAAAAATAAAAAACAGAAAGTTCCCATTCACTTTCTCCTTTCTTAGGCCTCTACCACTTTTAATAGTTGGTTATAATCCCTTAGAGACCATTTTGTAGGCCTAAAAATGCATGTAGCATGCATGAACATATATCCATATAGTCCTTTCAATCAACTTTATTGAGGTAAAATTGCCATACAATAAAATACACCAATTTTAAGTGTGGTGTTTTGTGACTTTTGGCAAATATGTATGCCTCTGTCCTGTATAGTTTTATAAGAATGAAATCACACTGTACATACTACTCTGCAACTTGCTCAGTCATTCAATAATATGTCATGGACTTTTTTTTTCATGACACTAGATATGGTTTTACTTCATTTTAATTATTCCGTAATTCCCTAGTATAGAAATAAAAAATCAAACTCTTTGCCGTCCAGTCGACTGCGACTTATAGTAGCCCTATATACTGCTGCTTAGTGACCCTATATACAGCTACTTTATTTAACCATTTCCTTTTAGATGGATATTATGTTTTCTTCACTTTTCACAATTCAAATACATAAACGAAGATCCTTCTACACTTTTCTTTGGCACTTGAGCAAGTATTTCTATAGAATGAATTTCTAGAAACTGAATTGCTTAATCAAAATCTTTGAAACAAATAAAAAGTCATTCTGAAAAATTGCCTTCCAAGGAGAGTATAAAAATGTAAGCTTTCAACAATTATATTAAAAAAATGCCCTTCTCCTGTGAGACAGTACACAATACAGGGGAAACTAGCACAACCTGTACAAGGAAAGGTCATGGAAGCCCCAAAGACACATCCAAACTCCATGAGGGACTGAATTGCTGGGCGGAGGGCT